>NW_027649827.1:639327-839327 GCF_965287045.1 Carcharhinus amblyrhynchos | reverse complement strand
TCTCCCCCCTTGCATTTCTTTCCCTCTGTCTCTACTTTCTCTCTCTCTCTCTCTCTGCCTGTCATTTCCTCTCTCTCTCTGGGCATCCCCCCTCCCCTCCTCTGGCTGCGGGGGCAGGCACTTAGTAAATTACTGAAGTGCGCTCGACACGTGGACTCACACTCAGGCCTGAAGGAGGTAGCCCTCGGGGTAGGAGCAGAGGGAGAGGGTGGATTTGGGGAGTTAATGGGAACAGGACTGCGTTTCTCCACATTGTCTTGTAACAGTTCAAG
The DNA here is from genome assembly GCF_965287045.1 of Carcharhinus amblyrhynchos. Lineage (NCBI taxonomy): Eukaryota > Metazoa > Chordata > Chondrichthyes > Carcharhiniformes > Carcharhinidae > Carcharhinus > Carcharhinus amblyrhynchos. Next base: position 839,055 of record NW_027649827.1, on the reverse strand, counting down.
ATGTTTGCCGTTTGCTTAATGTTTAACTCTTGTCTCCAGTTACAGACTGAACAACTCCCCCAAATATCCCCAGGACAAGAATGGATCCCAAAGGCTGCCCACCCGACAGGTAATTTTACCACATCACTTCCACGCACTCTCCAACCTGCGCAACGCTCCCCAAAGTCCAGACCCGCATTCACTCCCCCCGAGGGAGCGAGTCCCACATTCTCCCCCCGCGGGAGCGAGTCCCACATTCTCCCCCCCGCGGGAGCGAGTCCCACATTCTCCCCCCGAGGGAGCGAGTCCCACATTCTCCCCCCGAGGGAGCGAGTCCCACATTCTCCCCCCGAGGGAGCGAGTCCCACATTCTCCCCCCGAGGGAGCGAGTCCCACATTCTCCCCCCGAGGGAGCGAGTCCCACATTCTCCCCCCGAGGGAGCGAGTCCCACATTCTCCCCCCGCGGGAGCGAGTCCCACATTCTCCCCCCGCGGGAGCGAGTCCCACATTCTCCCCCGAGGGAGCGAGTCCCACATTCTCCCCCCGAGGGAGCGAGCCCCACATTCTCCCCCCGAGGGAGCGAGCCCCACATTCTCCCCCCGAGGGAGCGAGCCCCACATTCTCCCCCCGAGGGAGCGAGCCCCACATTCTCCCCCCGAGGGAGCGAGCCCCACATTCTCCCCCCGTGGGAGCGAGTCCCACATTCTCCCCCCGTGGGAGCGAGTCCCACATTCTCCCCCTGAAGGAGCGAGTCCCACATTCTCCCCCCGTGGGAGCGAGCCCCACATTCTCCCCCCGAGGGAGCGAGTCCCACATTCTCCCCCCGCGGGAGCGAGTCCCACATTCTCCCCCCGCGGGAGCGAGTCCCACATTCTCCCCCCGCGGGAGCGAGTCCCACATTCTCCCCCCGCGGGAGCGAGCCCCACATTCTCCCTCTCTCTCTGGGTAAAGATGTTTCTCCTGAATTCCCGCTTGGATTTCTCAGTCGCTCCCCTGTGTTGATGTCCCCCCCCCCCTCGTTCTGGTCAGGACTCCAGGCCTAATCCACAGCTCTCTGCTGCAGGTTCAGATTTGTCCAGGTTATCTTCTTCTTCCTGGGACTGGGAACGCTGCTGCCGTGGAATTTCTTCATCACTGCCATCCCGGTAAGGATCCTGTTCCTCCGCGTGTGAGTGCCATGGCTCCGCTCGCAGGGGTTTCTGTCTCCCCCCTCACGGCCCCGTCTCTCCCCCCTTGCGGCCCCGTCTCCCCCCTCGCGGCCCCGTCTCCCCCCCCCCTCGCGGCCCCGTCTGCCCGCTCGCGGCCCCGTCTCCCCCTCGCGGCCCCGTCTCCCCCCCCCCTCGCGGCCCCGTCTCTCCCCCCTCGCGGCCCCATCTCTCCCCCCTCGCGGCCCCGTCTCTCCCCCCTCGCGGCCCCGTCTCTCCCCCCTCGCGGCCCCGTCTCTCCCCCCTCGCGGCCCCATCTCTCCCCCCTCGCGGCCCCGTCTCTCCCCCCTCGCGGTCCCGTCTCCCCGCTCGCAGTGCCGCTCACTCTGCGTGCGAGTGTGTAGCACTGCCGTCACTCTGTGTCACCCTCTGATTCTCTCTCTCCCTTTCCCTGAAGTATTTTGAGCGTCGCCTGAATCCTCCCCAAGGGAATATTTCTGGGAATGTCACAGAGCCGTTTGTGGATCACTGGCATTTTGGAAACTGGATCACCCTCCTGGCAATGCTACCTCTCCTGTTGTTCACCTGCCTCAACTCCTTCCTGTATCCCAGGTAAGTCCCACATTCCCACTGGGAACTTGCACTGCTCACACCCTGTTTAGATGGAATTGCATCGTATGGGGGAGGCCATTCGACTGGTTCAATTTTTTCCATTCCTATCCCACCCACTGATGTACGAATCACTCCAACTCCCCTCCTGAATCAGACATTGTTGTGTGTCAGTGTGTGTGTGTGTTGTATGCTGGGGTCCGTGTGTGCCAGTGAGTGTTGCATGTCAAGAGTGCATGTGTGCTGGGGTGCAAGTTGGACTGCATGCGTGCCGGGCGTGTGTTGCGTGCTGGAGTGCGAGTCGGAGTGCGTGCGTGCGCGCGTTGCGAGTCGGAGTGCGTGCGTGCGCGCGTTGCGAGTCGGAGTGCGTGCGTGCGCGCGTTGCGAGTCGGAGTGCGTGCGTGCGCGCGTTGCGAGTCGGAGTGCGTGCGTGCGCGCGTTGCGAGTCGGAGTGAGTGCGTGCGCGCGTTGCGAGTCGGAGTGCGTGCGTGCGCGCGTTGCGAGTCGGAGTGCGTGCGTGCACGCGTTGCGAGTCGGAGTGCGTGCGTGCGCGCGTTGCGAGTCGGAGTGAGTGCGTGCGCGCGTTGCGAGTCGGAGTGCGTGCGCGTTGCGAGCCGGGGCGCGTTGCGTGCCGTGTTGGGTATGGACTCAGTGCCGCTTTTAATTATTCTCAGGATCCCGGAAAAGGTGCGGATCGCCGGCAGCCTGGCTGGGATCTTGCTGCTCTTCCTGGTTGCCGCGGTGATGGTGAAGGTTCCAGTTCAGCCACACGTCTTTTTTGGGATCACTATGACCGTAATCTGGTTCATTAACTGTGAGTAGCAGCAGGCAATTCGACCACAGTGTGCATCGCGTACGCATTCCCTCCCACCCCCCCCCCACCTTCAGCCAGACCTGCCCACCCAGCAGGGGTCCGGCCTCCCTTGGACATGGACTGAGTACAGTGCAATACTGAGGAGGCCATTCAGCCCCTCTCCTTGAGCCTATTACACAGGAACAGGAGGAGGCCATTCAGCCCCCTCCTCGAGGCTGTTCCACAGGAACAGCAGGGGGCCATTCAAGTGAATCATTGCTGATCTGTATCTTAACCTGTGTCCCCGCCTTGGTCCTGTGACCCTTAACCCCTCGCTTAGGTCAACAACAACCACACCCCCACCCCCCCTTCCCTGATCTTCTACATTCGTGGGTGGTGGTTGTGACTCAGGTTCTGGGTGTGTGTCTGCACCGTGTCTGTACGGTGTCTCCCAGTGACAGCGCGTCTATAACGTTCTCTCTGTCTCTCCCACCAGCACTCGGTGCCGTGTTGCAGGGAAGCCTATTCGGATTGGTGGGATTACTGCCTGCAAATTATAGCAGCTGGTTCATGAGTGGCCAGGGAGTGGCGGGAATATTTGCAGCCATAGCATCCATCCTGGCAAAGATCAGTAAGTGTCTGCGCGAGAGTGAGAGAGAGAGAGAAAGAAGGTGTGTGTGAGAGAGAGAGAGAGAGAAAGAAGGTGTGTGTGAGAGAGAGAGAGAGAGACTGAACACATGCTCTCTCTGAGCGTATGGAGTTTCGAAGGATGAGGGGGGGATCTTATAGAGACGTATAAGATAATGAAGGGGATGGATAGGGTAGAGGTAGAGAGATTCTTCCTGCTTAGAAAGGACAGTAGGACTAGAGGGCACAGCCTCAAGATAAAGGGGGGGCAGTTTAGATCAGAGTTGAGGAGGAACTTCTTCACTCAAAGGGTGGTGAATCTCTGGAATTCTCTGCCCGTTGAAGCGGTGGAGGCTACCTCGCTAAATATATTTAAGTCACGGGTGGATAGGTTTTTGATAGACAGGGGAGAAAGCGGGAAAGTGGAACTGATCCACTTCAGATCAGCCATGATCTTATTGAATGGCGGGGCAGGCTCGAGGGGCTAGATGGCCGACTCCCGCTCCTATTTCTTATGTTCTCTCTTGCCCTGCTCTCTTTCTTACCCCAATCTCTCTCCCCTCTCCACCCACTTTTGGTTGCCTGTCCTAATATCCGACCCCACTGTGGCATGGGGTCAAACTCTTTCTATGAAGGGCTTTGGGGATGGTGCAGGCGCTATCACAATGATGGGAATTCCCAGGGATTCCAGCAGAAAGTGCGGAGAGAGAAACGGGTTGGGTATGAAATGTTAAGGCCGGCACGGTGGGTTAGCACTGCTGCCTCACAGCGCCAGGGACTCGGGTTCGATTCCCGGTTTGGGTCACTGTCTGTGCAGAGTCTGCACATTCTCCCCGTGTCTGCATGGGTTTCCTCCCAATGTCCAAAGATGTGGGGGTTAGGTGGATTGGCCATGCTAAATTGCCCCTTAGCGTCCAAAGATGTGCAGGTTAGGTGGATTGGCCATGCTAAATTGCCCCTTAGCGTCCAAAGATGTGTAGGTTAGGTGGATTGGCCATGCTAAATTGCCCCTTAGCGTCCAAAGATGTGTAGGTTAGGTGGATTGGCCATGCTAAATTGCCCCTTAGCGTCCAAAGATGTGCAGGTTAGGTGGATTGGCCATGCTAAATTGCCCCTTAGCGTCCAAAGATGTGTAGGTTAGGTGGATTGGCCATGCTAAATTGCCCCTTAGCGTCCAAAGATGTGTAGGTTAGGTGGATTGGCCATGCTAAATTGTCCCTTAGTGTCCAAAGATGTGCAGGTTAGGTGGATTGGCCATGCTAAATTGTCCCTTGGCATCCAAAGATGTGCAGGTTAGGTGGATTGGCCATGCTAAATTGCCCCTTGGCATCCAAAGATGTGCAGGTTAGGTGGATTTGCCATGCTAAATTGTCCCTTAGTGTCCAAAGATGTGCGGGTTAGGGTGGATTGGCCATGCTAAATTGTCCCTTAGTGTCCAAAGATGTGCAGGTTAGGTGGATTGGCCATGCTAAATTGTCCCTTAGTGTCAGGGAGATTAGCAGCATAAATTTCTGGGGTTGTGGGGATAGGGGCTGGGTGGGATTGTGGTCGGTGCAGGCTCGATGGGCTGAATGGTCTCCTGCACTGAGAGGATTCTCTGAACGCTGATTCTCTCCCTGCGGAGCCTGGCTGACCCGCTGGGGTCTGCAGCAGCTTGGGGCTGGGTTTTGGGTTGTGTCTGTTTTGGTTGTCTGATGGAGATTTTGTTTCTGTACAGGTGGAGCGAGAGAGGATGACGTGGCATTAGGATACTTTATCACCCCCTGCCTCGTCATCTTGCTGACAATCATCTTTTACATAATTCTTCCACACCTGGTGAGTACGCAGCCTCGCCGTTCTGTCCCTCAGACATTCCTCGATAGGCATTTAAATAACCAGTGCTGGCCAAACAGTGAGATCGTTGCCAATCTGTATCACAGATCCATTAACAATCCCAACAGTGTGGAAACGGGAGCTCCACACTGCAGGAGGGTCAGTGCTGAGGGAGCTTCGCACTGTGGGAGGGTCGGTGCTGAGGGAGTGCCGCACTGTGGGAGGGTCGGTGCTGAGGGAGCTTCGCACTGTGGGAGGGTCGGTGCTGAGGGAGCTTCGCACTGTGGGAGGGTCGGTGCTGAGGGAGCTTCGCACTGTGGGAGGGTCGGTGCCGAGGGAGCTTCGCACTGTGGGAGGGTCGGTGCCGAGGGAGCGCCGCACTGTGGGAGGGTCAGTGCCGAGGGAGCGCCGCACTGTGGGAGGGTCGGTGCTGAGGGAGTGCCGCACTGTGGGAGGGTCGGTGCCGAGGGAGCGCCGCACTGTGGGAGGGTCAGTGCTGAGGGAGCTTCGCACTGTGGGAGGGTCGGTGCTGAGGGAGCGCCGCACTGTGGGAGGGTCAGTGCTGAGGGAGCTTCGCACTGTGGGAGGGTCAGTGCTGAGGGAGCTTCGCACTGTGGGAGGGTCGGTGCTGAGGGAGCTTCGCACTGTGGGAGGGTCGGTGCCGAGGGAGCTTCGCACTGTGGGAGGGTCGGTGCCGAGGGAGCGCCGCACTGTGGGAGGGTCGGTGCCGAGGGAGCGCCGCACTGTGGGAGGGTCGGTGCTGAGGGAGTGCCGCACTGTGGGAGGGTCGGTGCTGAGGGAGCGCCGCACTGTGGGAGGGTCAGTGCTGAGGGAGCACCGCGCTGTGGGAGGGTCGGTGCTGAGGGAGCACCGCACTGTGGGAGGGTCGGTGCTGAGGGAGCGCCGCACTGTGGGAGGGTCGGTGCTGAGGGAGCGCCGCACTGTGGGAGGGTCGGTGCTGAGGGAGCTTCGCACTGTGGGAGGGTCAGTGCTGAGGGAGCTTCGCACTGTGGGAGGGTCGGTGCTGAGGGAGCTTCGCACTGTGGGAGGGTCGGTGCTGAGGGAGCTTCGCACTGTGGGAGGGTCAGTGCTGAGGGAGCTTCGCACTGTGGGAGGGTCGGTGCTGAGGGAGCTTCGCACTGTGGGAGGGTCAGTGCCGAGGGAGCGCCGCACTGTGGGAGGGTCGGTGCTGAGGGAGCGCCACACTGTGGGAGGGTCGGTGCTGAGGGAGCGCCGCACTGTGGGAGGGTCAGTGCTGAGGGAGCGCCGCACTGTGGGAGGGTCGGTGCTGAGGGAGCGCCGCACTGTGGGAGGGTCGGTGCTGAGGGAGCGCCGCACTGTGGGAGGGTCGGTGCTGAGGGAGCGCCGCACTGTGGGAGGGTCAGTGCTGAGGGAGCGCCGCACTGTGGGAGGGTCGGTGCTGAGGGAGCGCCGCACTGTGGGAGGGTCAGTGCTGAGGGAGCGCCGCACTGTGGGAGGGTCGGTGCTGAGGGAGTGCCGCATTGTGGCAGGGTCAGTGCTGAACGAGCGCCACACTGTGGGAGGGTCGGTGCGGAGGGAGCGCCGTGCTGTGGGAGGGTCGGTACTGAGGGAGCGCCGCACTGTGGGAGGGTCGGTGCTGAGGGAGCGCCGCACTGTGGGAGGGTCGGTGCTGAGGGAGCGCCGCACTGTGGGAGGGTCGGTGCTGAGGGAGCGCCGCACTGTGGGAGGGTCGGTGCTGAGGGAGCGCCGTGCTGTGGGAGGGTCGGTGCTGAGGGAGCGCCACACTGTGGGAGGGTCGGTGCTGAGGGAGCGCCGTGCTGTGGGAGGGTCGGTACTGAGGGAGCGCCGCACTGTGGGAGGGTCAGTGCTGAGGGAGCGCCGCACTGTGGGAGGGTCGGTGCTGAGGGAGCGCCGCACTGTGGGAGGGTCGGTGCTGAGGGAGCGCCGCACTGTGGGAAGGGGGGGAGATGAGGAGAATGGTTTTTTTGTGAGTTGTGATCTGGAAGGCGGTGGAAGCAGATTCAATAGGAACTTTCAAAAGGGGGGAAACTGGAGATATTTGCAAGAACGGGATGATCTGGTTAGCTTTTCAAAGGGATAGCACAGGGATGGTGTGACGAATGGCCTCCCAGTAGGTTGGATAATTGCAGCTGGAAGGTGCTGTTCAGCTCACTGCTCCTTCTCTCCTCCATGCCTCAAACAGGACTTTGCAAAGTTTTACTTCAATAAGGATCGAAACCAGCTGGAAACCAAGTCACAATTGCTAACACCTCGTAAGTATCTGAGGATTCTCCCCTCCCTATCTCAGTAACCCCCTGTTCCTCCCCCGCTTCTCTGTCCCCTCCCCCCCCCCGCTTCTCTGTGTCCCCACCGCTTCTCTGTGTCCCCACCGCCTCTCTGTGTCCCCACCGCCTCTCTGTGTCCCCCCCGCCTCTCTCTCTGTCCCCCCCGCCTCTCTCTCCGTCCCCCCCCGCCTCTCTCTCCGTCCCCCCCCCCGCCTCTCTCTCCGTCCCCCCCCCCGCCTCTCTCTCCGTCCCCCCCCCGCCTCTCTCTCCGTCCCCCCCCCGCCTCTCTCTCCGTTCCCCCCCCCCCGCCTCTCTCTCCGTCCCCCCCCAGCCTCTCTCTCCGTCCCCCCCCCGCCTCTCTCTGTCCCCCCTTTCTCTCTATCCCCCCTGCCTCTGTCTCTCTCTCTGATGCAAACGGAAATGTTACAGCCCCGCGTGGATATTGACATCGAATCCCTACAGTGCAGAAGGAGGCCATTCAGCCCATCAAGTCTGTACTGGCCACAATCCCACCCAGACGCTATTCCCCTAACATACTTACCCTGCAAATCCCCCTGACACTAAGGGGCACTTTAGCACAGCCAATCCACCTAACCTGCACATCTCTGGGAGGACACCAGAGCATCTGGAGGAAACCCACGCAGACACAGGGAGAATGTGCAGACTCCACACGGACAGTGACCCGAGGCTGGGGAATCGAACCCAGGTCCCTGGCGCTGTGAGACAGCAGTGCTAACCCGCTGTGTCACCGTGCCGCCTGGGTCCCTGGCACTGTGAGGCAGCAATGCTAACCCACTGTGTCACCGTGCTGCCCTGGGTCCCTGGCACTGTGAGGCAGCAGTGGTAACCCGCTGTGTCACCGTGCTGCCCCGGGTCCCTGGCACTGTGAGACAGCAGTGGTAACCCGCTGTGTCACCGTGCTGCCCTGGGTCCCTGGCACTGTGAGACAGCAGTGGTAACCCGCTGTGTCACCGTGCTGCCCTGGGTCCCTGGCACTGTGAGGTAGCAGTGCTAACCCACTGTGTCACCGTGCTGCCCCGGGTCCCTGGCACTGTGAGACAGCAGTGGTAACACGCTGTGTCACCGTGCTGCCCTGGGTCCCTGGCACTGTGAGACAGCAGTGGTAACCCGCTGTGTCACCGTGCTGCCCTGGGTCCCTGGCGCTGTGAGGCAGCAGTGCTAACCACTGTGTCACCGTGCTGCCCTGGGTCCCTGGCACTGTGAGGCAGCAGTGCTAACCCACTGTGTCACCATGCTGCCCTGGGTCCCTGGCACTGTGAGACAGCAGTGCTAACCCGCTGTGCCACCTCTTGACGTGGTGGGAATATTCTCCGTGTTGAAGGCACTTCACAAACATGGGTCAAGGTTGACTCGGGAACTTGCAGACTGCTGGGAGGTTTGGGTGGGGAGGGGGTGGTACGCTGTATACCCCCCCCACCCCCCCGTGCTGTGACGATTGCGGCCATTCGTTCTGTCTCCTGAATTCTGTCCCTCGCTCAAACAGTGGAAGAGAAAAATGGCGTGGCGGTGAATGGGAAACAGGCATTGGTTCATCTCGAGGAGGGCAGCGAGAGTGTTGACAAATCAGACAAGGCCTTCAGCGTATTCCGCGTGTTCAAGAAGGTGAGAATCCAGTGGATCTAATTTCCTCGAGCGTGTGTGTGTGTGTGTGTGTGTATGCGCGCGTGTGAATGTGTGTACACGCGTGTGAATGTGTTTACACATGTGTGTGTGCACGCCTGTATGCGAGTGTGTGCACGTGCAAGCGTCTGTGTGTGTGTGCATACGCGTGTGTGCGAGCGTGTGCGTGTGTATGTGTGTGTATTATCTGAGGGGAAGAGACTGTTCCTTATTTAAATCTGTCAATGGGATGTCGCTGATAGGATTTATTGCCCGTCGTTAATGGCCCCTGGAGTGAGGGGGTGTATCAGGGGCCGCTGTGGTGCTGTATCTGAGGAAGGATATTCCTTGTTTATAGAGGGAGTACAGCGAAGGTTTACCAGGCTGATTCCTGGGGTGGCAGGTCTGTCATATGAGGAGAGACTGAGTGGGTTCGGATTATATTCACTGGAGTTTAGAAGAGTGAGAGGGGATCTGATAGAAACTTATAAAATTCTAACAGGGTTAGACAGGGTAGATTCAGAAAGAATGTTCCCCATGGTGGGGGAGTCCAGAACTAGGGGGTAATAGTTTGAGGATAAGGGGTAAACCTTTTAGAACTGAGCTGAGGGGAAATTTCTTCACCCAGAGAGCGGTGGAATTCACTCCCACAGAAAGTAGTTGAGGCCAAAATGTTGTGTGATTTCAGGAAGGAATTAGATATCGTTCTTGGGGCTAAAGGGATCGAGGGATATGGGGGGGGAAAGGGGGGGGTCAGGATATTGAATTCGATGATCAAAATGAATGGTGGCGCAGGCTCGAAGGGCTGAATGGCCTCCTCCGTCGCGTATGTTGTTTGGCGGTGTGTGTGTGTGGGTGAGTTTTTCAGGGTGTGAAATCTCGGGTTGGGAGTGAGGGTGGTGAGCTGGGTGTGTTAGTGTGTGGGATTGGACAGCTGATAGGGCAGAGGGGAGTGAGGGCCAACGTGACTGACCTCTCCTCTCAATCCCTCTCGACAGATTTGGAAACTGGCTATCGCAGTCTGCCTCATCTTCACAACAACACTCTCGGTGTTTCCAGCAGTTACTGCCCACGTCAGCACAGACACAGAACAGGGCAACTGGAGTGAGTACTTACCCAACAACCCGGATACACAAAGCAATCTATATACAGAATAACAGATAGCCGGGAGTGAGTTACAGACTGGAATCTAATCGAGGGGTTCGGGGTGGTTTATATATAGAATAACAGATACCCGGGAGTGAGTTACAGACTGGAATCTAATCGAGGGGTTCGGGGTGGTTTATATACAGAATAACAGATAGCCGGGAGTGAGTTACAGACTGGAATCTAATCGAGGGGTTCGGGGTGGTTTATATATAGAATAACAGATACCCGGGAGTGAGTTACAGACTGGAATCTAATCGAGGGGTTCGGGGTGGTTTATATATAGAATAACAGATACCCGGGAGTGAGTTACAGACTGGAATCTAATCGAGGGGTTCGGGGTGGTTTATATACAGAATAACAGATAGCCGGGAGTGAGTTACAGACTGGAATCTAATCGAGGGGTTCGGGGTGGTTTATATATAGAATAACTGATACCCGGGAGTGAGTTACAGACTGGAATCTAATCGAGGGGTTCGGGGTGGTTTATATATAGAATAACAGATACCCGGGAGTGAGTTACAGACTGGAATCTAATCGAGGGGTTCGGGGTGGTTTATATACAGAATAACAGATACCCGGGAATGAGTTACAGACTGGAATCTAATCGAGGGGTTCAGGATGGTTTATATATAGAAAAGCAGATACCCGGGAGTGAGTTACAGACAGGAATCTAATCGAGGGGTTCGGGGTGGTTTATATATAGAATAACAGATACCCGGGAGTGAGTTACAGACTGGAATCTAATCGAGGGGTTCGGGGTGGTTTATATATAGAATAACAGATACCCGGGAGTGAGTTACAGACTGGAATCTAATCGAGGGGTTCGGGGTGGTTTCTATATAGAATAACAGATACCCGGGAGTGAGTTACAGACTGGAATCTAATCGAGTGGCTCGGGGTGGTTTATATATAGAATAACAGATACCCGGGAGTGAATTACAGACTGGAATCTAATCGAGGGGTTTGGGGTGGTTTATATATAGAATAACAGACACCCGGGAGTGAGTTACAGACTGGAATCTAATCGAGGGGTTCAGGGTGGTTTATATATAGAATAACAGATACCCGGGAGTGAGTTACAGACTGGAATCTAATCGAGGGGTTCGGAGTGGTTTATATATAGAATAACAGATACCCGGGAGTGAGTTACAGACTGGAATCTAATCGAGGGGTTTGGGGTGGTTTATATATAGAATAACAGATACCCGGGAGTGAGTTACAGACTGGAATCTAATCGAGGGGTTCGGGGTGGTTTATATATAGAATAACAGATACCCGGGAGTGAGTTACAGACTGGAATCTAATCGAGGGGTTCAGGGTGGTTTATATATAGAATAACAGATACCCAGGAGTGAGTTACAGACTGGAATCTAATCGAGGGGTTCGGGGTGGTTTATATATAGAATAACAGATACCCGGGAGTGAGTTACAGACTGGAATCTAATCGAGGGGTTCGGGGTGGTTTATATACAGAATAACAGATACCTGGGAGTGAGTTACAGACTGGAATCTAATCGAGGGGTTCGGGGTGGTTTATATATAGAATAACAGATATCCCAGGAGTGAGTTATGGACGGGGATATGAGTAAAATTGTTAAAATGATACTTTTTTTGTACAGAGGAATACTTTACTCCCGTCTGCTGCTTCCTGCTGTTTAATATGATGGACTGGGCTGGCCGGAGTGTGACTGCTTTCTGTATGAGGGTGAGTTGTGAGTGTTTTTGTGCTGTCTCCCTGTGTTTTTCCCCTTCCCAGACTCTGTCCTCTGGGCAGTCTAACCGAGGCAGAGTGATGGACATCAGCCTGCGGCCTCGACTCCCAGTCCAGCCTGAGCCCAGGAAGCGAGCGTGGTTCAAATGTGACAGTGTGATAGTCACTCCGTTCACTGGACTCTGTGCTCACCCGCACTACCTCCCTGCGATAGACAGGGGGAGGTTATCAAACAGTACTGAAGGCAACACTTCCATTGTCAAATTCACCTCCTCCAGTTCCATCCCTCCTCACCCCCCCTCCCAATCTCTTACCACCAGCCCTACATCCCCTCCCTATCTCCGTAACCTCCTCCAGCCCCTAAACCCCCCTCCCTATCTCTGTAACCTCCTCCAGCCCCTACATCCCCTCCCTATCTCCGTAACCTCCTCCAGCCCCTAAACCCCCTCCCTATCTCTGTAATCTCCTCCAGCCCCCTACATCCCCTCCCTATCTCCGTAACCTCCTCCAGCCCCTACATCCCCTCCCTATCTCCGTAACCTCCTCCAACCCCTAAACCCCCCTCCCTATCTCTGTAATCTCCTCCAGCCCCCTACATCCCCTCCCTATCTCTGTAACCTCCTCCAGCCCCTACACCCCCTCCCTATCTCTGTAATCTCCTCCAGCCCCCTACACCCCCTCCCTATCTCTGTAACCTCCTCCAGCCCCTACACCCCCTCCCTATCTCTGTAACCTCCTCCAGCCCCCTACACCCCCTCCCTATCTCTGTAACTTCCTCCAGCCCCTACACCCCCTCCCTATCTCTGTAATCTCCTCCAGCCCCCTACACCCCCTCCCTATCTCTGTAATCTCCTCCAGTCCCTACACCCCTCTGAGATCTCTGTGCACCTCCAATCCCGGCCTCTCACATCCCCCGATTCCCATCGCTCTGCCATTGGCGGCCGTGCCTTCAGCTGCCTGGGGGGGCCCTAAACTCTGGAATTCCCTCCCTAAACTGCTCCACCTTTCTGTCTCTCTCACTGTTTGTCTATCTCTTTCTCCCTCCCTCTCTGTGTCTCCCTCTCTGTCCCTCCCTCTCTCTCTCCCCCTCTCTCTCTGCCTCGCTGTCCCCCTGTCTCTTTCTCTCTCTCTCTCTCTTTCTCTCTCTCTCTCACTGTCTTGTTCGACTGAGGTGTTGAGTCCCTGTCTCTGAAGGTGTGTTGATGTTTAATTCGATCTGATGAATCCGGAGTGAAGTTTATTTATCTGTTAGTGTTTGGGTGCTGTGTCTGTGTCTCTGTTACAGTGCTGTTGTAATGTGTCTGTGTCTCTGTTACAGTGCTGTTGTAATGTGTCTGTGTCTCTGTTACAGTGCTGTTGTAATGTGTCTGTGTCTCTGTTACAGTGCTGTTGTAATGTGTCTGTGTCTCTGTTACAGTGCTGTTGTAATGTGTCTGTGTCTCTGTTACAGTGCTGTTGTAATGTGTCTGTGTCTCTGTTACAGTGCTGTTGTAATGTGTCTGTGTCTCTGTTACAGTGCTGTTGTAATGTGTCTGTGTCTCTGTTACAGTGCTGTTGTAATGTGTGTCTCTGTTACAGTGCTGTTGTAATGTGTCTGTGTCTCTGTTACAGTGCTGTTGTAATGTGTCTGTGTCTCTGTTACAGTGCTGTTGTAATGTGTCTGTGTCTCTCCGCAGCCTCGGAAGGATAATGTCCTCCTGATCGCTGTCCTTGTGCGCCTGGTCTTCATCCCCATCTTCATGCTGTGCAATGTGAAGGATCGATATTCCTCCCGATTGTTTTCTCCCACGACGGATGGTTCATCCTCTTCATGTTTCTCTTTGCGTTCTCTAATGGTTACCTGGTGACGCTCTGCATGTGTTACGCACCCAAGTAAGTCTGTCGTACTGAGTATTGGCGCCTCTGCGTCAGCTGATAGGATGGGGGTGGAGCAGAGTTTATGGTTAAATGCCTCATGCACCCCCTGGCCCCCGCGTCACCCCCTGGGCCCCCGCATCACCCCCTGGGCCCCCGCGTCACTCTCTGTGGACCCGCGTCACTCTCTGTGGGCCCGCGTCACTCTCTGTGGGCCCGCGTCACCCTCTGCGGACCCGCGTCACTCTCTGCGGACCCGCGTCACTCTCTGCGGACCCGCGTCACCCTCTGCGGACCCGCGTCACTCTCTGCGCACCCGCGTCACCCTCTGCGGACCCGCGTCGCTCTCTGCGGACCCGCGTCGCTCTCTGCGGACCCGCGTCGCCCTCTGCGGACCCGTGTCGCCCTCTGCGGACCCGCGTCGCCCTCTGCGGACCCGCGTCGCCCTCTGCGGACCCGCGTCGCCCTCTGCGCACCCACGCCACTGTTGGCGCGTGCGCCTCTCTTGTCTGTGTCCTGTCCCCCCCGCCTCCTGCTGTGTGTGGGCCCCTGTCGATATGCAAATGCCCTTGGGTCCTTTTGCCTCTGTGACTGTGTGTGCACGTCCCCCTGTGGCTATGCGCTCTCCCCCCCATGGCTGTGTGCGCTCCTCCCCCACCCCTCCCTGTGGCTCTGCGCGCACTCCCCTGTCCCGTGGATTTAGTAACTCCCTCACCCCTGTAGAATCTGAACCCAGGTTCGAGTTCGGGTTGTTTTTCTCCTGTCTCCGTTTTTAGTTACTCCCAGCTCGGGCTAAACTCCTGCATTACTTGTTATTTTCCCCCAGGAAAGTGTCCCCGAGAGACGCAGAGACAGCTGGGGCTGTGATGGCCTTCTTCCTGGCCCTGGGCCTCGCTCTGGGAGCTTCCGTTTCCTTCCCCATCCGACTGATGTTGTGAGAGGGTGGCTGCCTGGCGGAAAAGGAGCCGGCATTCCGGGAGAGGAGTCCCTATTATATCCGGAATGTCGGAGCGGTTTAAGAGATTGTTCACACTGCCATTTCTCCTGTACTTTCAACTCTCTGTGTCCGTCCCTCTGTGTCCGTCCCCCTCTGTGTCTCTCTCTCTCTCTCTCTCTCTGTCCCCCTCTTCCTCAGGATTATAAATACTGTATTGGAAGCCGGGGTGACCCCTGTATCCCTCCCAGGACTGATCTTTGTATCCATCCCATCGGGGCAGACCCCTGTTACACCGCCCCCCTGAGACTGTTCCCTGTGTTTACCCCCGGGGGCAGACCCCTGTTCCTGCCCCCCCACCCCCGAGACGAACCCCTGTATTCTCCCCCCTCCCCCTTGGGGCAAACCCCTGTTCCCCACTTGCCCCTCCCCATAACTGACCCCTGTATCCTCCTCCCATCCCCCCTCCCCAGACTGACCCCTGTATCCTTCTCCCATCCCCCTCCCCAGACTGACCCCTGTATCCTTCTCCCATCCCCCCTCCCCAGACTGACCCCTGTATCCTTCTCCCATCCCCCTCCCCAGACTGACCCCTGTATCCTTCTCCCATCCCCCCTCCCCAGACTGACCCCTGTATCCTTCTCCCATCCCCCTCCCCAGACTGACCCCTGTATCCTTCTCCCATCCCCCCTCCCCAGACTGACCCCTGTATCCTTCTCCCATCCCCCTCCCCAGACTGACCCCTGTATCCTCCTCCCATCCCCCCTCCCCAGACTGACCCCTGTATCCTTCTCCCATCCCCCCTCCCCATAACTGACCCCTGTATCCTCCTCCCACCCCCCCTCCCCCTCCCCAGACTGACCCCTGTGTCCTCTTCCCCCATCAGAGAGTGACCTCTGTATCTTCCTCCTCTCCCCACTTCCCCCCCTCCTCCCCCAAACCTGGGTTGACCACTGTACACCCCACCCCCCCCCCCCCCCGGGTCTGACCCCTCTATCCACCCCTCCCTCTCGGGACTCATCCTTTCCCAGTTCTGAATCTGGAGAGTGCAGACGTTACGACCTCTCTCTCAGACCGCAAAGGTCCAGGGACTTTTAAACCGACTTTTAAATCTTTCCCGCCTCCATTTTAATATATATATTTAAAGTATATTGGCTGTTTTTCTGATACACTGGAAGTTTGTGCCTTGTCATTGTTAGCAGTGGGACTGACTGCTCACTTTGGACAGGCATGAGCAGGAGATTCTGGTCCACCCATCGCAACTGATCCTTGTTACTAACTGATATTTATGTTATTTGACAACGAGGCAGTTAAAGTGGCTCTTCACAGCGGGGCAGGGGCTCAGAACCGCACAGACACAGCGTTCTGAGATGTTTAAGTTATTCCAGCTGATACGTACACCCCCTGTTCTGACACCTGTTCCTTGGGCAAGGTACTGAAAATACACAGCAGGGCCAGGCAGCATCTGTGGACAGAAACAGAGACATGAGTTTCAAGTTACTTGTGAGTCAGAACCAGCTGCCAGAGCTGGGATAGCCCCTCTCTCAGTAACTGCCGCTCTCTGCATTCTCAGGTGTGGCTTGGGTTATTCTCTGTGTAAAGGTAAAGCTTTTATAAAATAAATTTTTTTTCTAACAAACAACAAGTTCGCTGTGTAGCTTCATTCTGTCCACATTGGATTGTTACAGATAAATGTGGAATATACCACAAGAAACAGATATTGGATCAACTGGAATCTAACCAAGGGTTTTGGGGTGGTTTATATATAGAATAACAGATACCCAGGAGTGAGTTACAGACTGGAATCTAATCGAGGGTTTCGGGGTGGTTTATATATAGAATAACAGATACCCGGGAGTGAGTTACAGACTGGAATCTAATCGAGGGTTTCGGGGTGGTTTATATATAGAATAACAGATACCCAGGAGTGAGTTACAGACCGGAATCTAATCGAGGGGTTCGGGCTGGTTTATACATAGAATAAAATACCCAGGAGTGAGTTACAGACTGGAATCTAATCAAGGGTTTTGGGGTGGTTTATATATAGAATAACAGATACCCGGGAGTGAGTTACAGACTGGAATCTAATTGAGGGGTTCAGGGTGGTTTATATATAGAATAACAGATACCCAGGAGTGAGTTACAGACTGGAATCTAATTGGGGTGGTTTATATATAGAATAACAGATACCTGGGAGTGAGTTACAGACTGGAATCTAATCGAGGGGTTCGGGGTGGTTTATATTTAGAATAACATACCTGGGAGTGAGTTACAGACTGGAATCTAATTGAGGGATTCGGGGTGGTTTATATATAGAATAACAGATACCCCGGAGTGAGTTACAGACTGGAATCTAATCGAGGGGTTCGGGGTGGTTTATATATAGAATAACAGATACCCGGGAGTGAGTTACAGACTGGAATCTAATCGAGGGGTTCGGGGTGGTTTATATATAGAATAACAGATACCTGGGAGTGAGTTACAGACTGGAATCTAATCGAGGGGTTCGGGGTGGTTTATATACAGAATAACAGATACCTGGGAGTGAGTTACAGACCGGAATCTAATCGAGGGACTTGGGGTGGTTTATATATAGAATAACAGATACCCAGGAGTGAGTTACAGACTGGGTTACCATGAATAACTCAGCAAAGTAAATTGGGGATGGTTTAAGTTAGATAAATGTCAAGAGCTGTTGGGGGTACAGAATGATCCAGACATCAGTGGGAGAGAGCATGGAGGGTCTGTAGTGATAGCCGGGAAGTTTGAGATGTCAATCATTGGAGATCCCTGCACGTGGTGGGGGACATTGGATGATGGGATCTGGGTGACAGGGGACACTGAGTGATGACGGGAATCTGGGTGATGGGGGACACTGGGGGGACTCTGGATGATGGTGGACTCAGGGCAGACACTGGGTAATGGGGGACACTGGGTGGATTCTGGGTGATGGGGGACACAGGGCGGACATTGGAGAATGGTGGACACTAGGTGACGGGGGACACTGGGTGATGAGGAACAGGATTCAAGTTGGGGCAGGTAGCAGAGTTGTGCTTTGCGGGGTGTAGACTGTGACCTGCCAGGAGGGAATTGGGGGTCACAGAGATGAGGGATTCCTCCGGGTGCTCCGGTTTCCTCCCACAGTCCAAAGATGTGTGGGTTAGATGATTGGCCATGCTAAATTGCCCCTCAGGCAAGTAAGAGGGACTAGCTAGGGCAAATATGTGGGGTTAGGTCCTGGGTGGTGTAGACTCGATGGGCTGAATGACCCTCTTCTGCACCATAGGGGTCCAATAATTCAAACTTAATACAAATGTAAATATGGGTGGCACAGTTGGTTAGCACTGCTGCCTCACAGCGCCAGGGACCCGGGTTCGATTCCCAGCTTGGGTCACTGTCTGTGCAGAGTCTGCACATTCTCCCCGTGTCTGCGTGGGTTTCCTCCCACAGTCCAAAAGATGTGTGGGTTAGCTGGATTGGCTGTGCCAGATTGCCCCTGAGTGTCAGGGGTATTTTGCAGGGTAAATAGGTGGGGTTACAGGAATAGGGCCTGAGTAGGATGGTGGTCGGTGCAGCCTTGATGGGCTGAATGGCCTCGTTCTGCACTGTGGGGATTCTATGAAATCCCAAAGGGATACAGAAGGTTATCCCCAACATGGACGTTTCAATGGTGCAGTTAGCCACACCGCCCACTAGGCAGTGATGTCCAGCTGTGGGATCTTTCTATGCTTTGCCATGTGGCTGAAAGGGAAAGCACAGTAAGAGGTCTCACCACACCAGGTTAAAGCCCAACAGGTTTATTTGGCAGCACGAGCTTTCGGAGTGCTGCTTCTTCATCAGGTGAGTGGGGAGTTCTGTTCACAAACAGGGCATAGAAAGACACAAACTCAATTACAAAATAATGGTTGGAATGCGAGTCTTTACAGTAATCAAGTCTTAAAGGTACAGGACAGTTGTGAGTGGAGAGAGGGTTAAGCACAGGTTAAAGAGATGTGTATTGTCTCCAGACAGGACAGTTAGTGAGATTTTACAAGCCAGGGTTACAGATAGTGCGACATGAACCCAAGATCCCGGTTGAGGCCGTCCTCATGTGTGCGGAACCTGGCTATCAGTCTCTGCTCAGCGACTCTGTGCTGACGTGCGTTGTGAAGGCCCGCCTTGGAGAACGCTTACCCGAAGATCAGAGGCTGAATAAGATGAAGGAGCAGTGCTCCAAAAGCTCGTGATTCCAAATAAACCTGTTGGGCTTTAACCTGGTGTTGTGAGACTTCTTACTGCGCCCCACCCCAGTCCAACGCCGGCATCTCCACACATGGCTGAAAGGGAAACAGAGTGAGCCTGACCCTGGGGAGAGGGGGGGAGGGGGGTGTAGATGGTTGAGAGAAACTCTGCTTGTTTGTGGGGGGAGGGTGGGGCTAGGACTAGGAGGCTTCATCTGAAATATATTCAGGTGAGAAGTAAAACCAGCCTCCCATCCATTGACTCTGTCTACACTTCCTGCTGCCTCAGGAAAAGCAGCCGGCATAATTAAGGACCCCACGCACCCCAGACATTCTCGCTTCCATCAGGAAAAAGATACAAAAGTCTGAGGTCACATACCAACCGACTCAAGAACAGCTTCTTCCCTGCTGCTGTCAGACTTTTGAATGGACCTACCTCGCATTGAGTTGATCTTTCTCTACACCCTAGCCATGACTGTAACTCTGCACTCTCCTTTCCTTCTCTATGAACAGTAATGCTTTGTGTGTACAGCGCGCAAGAAACAACACTTTTCACGGTATTCCAATACATGTGACAATAATAAATCAAATCATATCAATCAAAATTAAGATTGAGGAAAGGTGGTAGAGGTTTGGAACCCCCCCCTTCAGCAAGGGCAGCTGTTCATTTTAAATCTGATGTAAACAAAATATATTGGGGGGTTGTGGTATCGGGGGTGGGGGGAGAGGAGGAATTATTCAGCAACTCACTGACACTCCCACAGTGTCCCCATCACTAGGTGTCCTCCCCTCACTGTAGAATAGGGAGTGGGCATGGTGGTACAGGGCTAGCACTGCTACCTCACAGTGCTAGGGACCTGGGCTCAATTCCCGGCTTGGGTCACTGTCTGTGTGGAGTCTGCACGTTCTCCCCGTGTTGCCTGCGTGGGTCTCCTCCGTGTGCTCCGGTTCCCCCCCACAGCCTGAAAGATGCGCTGGTTAGGGTATATTGACCTGAACAGGTGCCAGAGTGTGGGCAACTAGGGGAATTTCACAGTAACTTCATTGCAGTGTTAATGTAAACCTTACTTGTGACCTTAATAAATAAACTTTTAAATAGCCTTTTGTCCCTTAGTCTGTGAATCCAATATATCTGGATTCTCTTAAAAAAGAAGTTAATCTACAACTGGTGCAGAAATATTCATCCCCACCCCGCCACCACTCCCTCCCCCCCCACCCCTGCCTCCCCCTTGCCTCAATCATAAACTGATTTGGAGGAAAACTTAAAAAGAATTGTGAACTTCATTGAATCCAAGAAACTTCCAGGGCAACTTTTCCAATGGCGATTACACTCCTTTGAAATACCAGTACAGGCCAGAAGGGCCGAATAGCCTGTTGTTGGTTGGCTGGGTGGGGCGGAGAAAGGGGGCTGAAATGACACGCAATTCACCCATCCCCCAAAAAAAGTCTCTCCTCTGTCAGATATAGTCACAATTGCAATAATCACAGCCCTCTGAAGGAGGCCATTCGGCCCCTCCTCTCTGTGCCAGCCCTCAGCGAGTGTCTGCCCTCTCCCCCCACACACACACACCCACCCCCTCCCTTGCCTATCCCCTCCCACCACCCCCCACCCACACACACACACACACACACACACACAAATCAATAACTTAATTCCCCCAATATCACCTCCAGTTTAAAATGTAGTAAAAAGGAGACATTTAAGTTTCATTTTAAATCTCTTTTATTTTGCAGGAAATAAGCACATCTTTTTAAAAAATGGATAAGGGAGAGACTAAAAGAAAAGGGGTACCGACGAGGATGGGATTCGAACCCACGCGTGCAGAGCACAATGGATTAGCAGTCCATCGCCTTAACCACTCGGCCACCTCGTCCGCCACGGAAAGACGCGGCCTCGGCTCGACATGAGTGCGGCGCCTGGTTACATTGTTGCCAAGGCGTCGGCTTGGATACAATTGTTGCTGCGTTCCCAATCCTTTGTCTCGACGTTCCATTCAAATGTGTCAACGTTCGATTCAATGTATCAATGTTTCGATTCAATGTGTCAACGTTCGATTCATGTATCAAGGTTCCATTCAATGTCTCCGCGTTCCATCTGCACTCACACACACGCAAAACTTATCTCCCCCCTCCGCCCCACACTCAGTCACACAGAAAGGTTCTGGATATTTAATCACTGACCCTTCCCGGATTTATTCAGGATTGATTCCCCCCTCTATTTTTACAGAATTATCTCCCTCCCCCCCCCCCCCCACTTCTCTCTCCTCTCCTGAGTTCTGTTGATGTGCTTTGATAGTTACAGCTAAAGAAAATGGGGGCGGGGAGGGAGGGGGGAGTTTGGGCGGCTATTCAGCCCTCTCCAGCTCCCCTCTCCCCTTCACAGAATTAACGTTTCTTTCATTAGGGTCACATGTAAGGCTCACATTGACATTGCAATGAAGTGGCTGTGAAAATCCCCCACACTTACAGTGTTGTTACTGTGTAGCAGAGGCCATTCGGCCCATCGAGTCTGTACCAGCTCTCCGAACCAGAATTCAGTGCTTCCTTGCCTTCTCCCCTCCCCCTCCCCAAACACACTGTTTCTCTTCAACTAGAAACAGGAGTAGCCATTCGGCCCTTCAGACCTGCTCCCCCATTCATTTTGTTCGAGGCTTTTTATTTATTAGTGTCACAAGTAAGGCTTACATTAACACCGCAATGAAGTTACTGTGAAAATTCCCTAGTCGCCATACTCCGGCGCCTGTTCGGGAGCATTTAACACGGCCAATACATCAGTACATCTTGGGAACCCCGATGCATTTTACCCTAGCTAGTCTCCCTGAAACTAAGGGGCAATTTACCATGGCCAATCCACCTAAGCTGCACATCTCACTAACCAGCCTCCCATCCACTGACTCTGTCTACACTTCCCGCTGCCTCGGGAAAAGCAGCCGGCATAATCAAGGACCCCCTCACGCACCCCGGACATTCTCTCTTCCGTCGGGAAAAAGATACAAAAGTCTGAGGTCCCGTACCGACCGACTCAAGAACAGCTTCTTCCCTGCTGCTGTCAGACTTTTGAATGGACCTACCTCGCATTAAGTTGATCTTTCTCTGCACCCTGGCTGTGACTGTAACACGACATTCTGCACTCTCTCCTTTCCTTCTCTATGAATGGTATGCTTTGTCTGTATAGCGCGCAAGAAACAATAATAAATCAAATTCAAATCTTTGGACTGTGGGGGGAAACCCACACAGACACGCAGAAAATGTGTAAATTCCACGCAGACAGTGACCCAAGTCAGGAATCAAACCCAATCCCTGCCACCCTTTGGCCCATTCCTGCACTGTAATTTTCTTTGTTCTTTGGGATATGGTCCCCGGAAGGGTAGGGGGTTTTAGTTCAGTCGGGGCAGCATGGTCGGTGCAGGAGGGGCCGAAGGGCCTGTTCCTGTGCTGGAATTTTCTTTGTTCTTTGTGTCTTCTGCATGGAGATTGAGGGATATGGTACATGGGGACTGAGGGATAGAGGTACATGGGGATTTAACAATCTGGGTACATGGGGATTGGGAGAAATGTGTACATGTGGAAAGGGAAAGGGAGAGAGTGAGAGTGGAAGGAGAGAGGAAGAAAGTGAGTGTGAAAGGAGAGAAAGAGAGAGTGAGTGTGGAGAGGGAGGGAGTGAGTGTGGAGAGGGAGAGAGTGAGTGTGGAGAGGGAGGGAGTGAGTGTGGAAGGGGAGAGGGAGGGAGTGAGTGTGGAAGGGGAGAGGGAGGGAGTGAGTGTGGAGAGGGAGAGAGTGAGTGTGGAAGGGGAGAGGGAGGGAGTGAGTGTGGAGAGGGAGGGAGTGAGTGTGGAGAGGGAGGGAGTGAGTGTGGAAGGGGAGAGGGAGGGAGTGAGTGTGGAGAGGGAGAGGGAGGGAGTGAGTGTGGAAGGGGAGAGAGGGAGAGAGTGAGTGTGGAGAGGGAGAGGGAGGGAGTGAGTGTGGAAGGGGAGAGAGGGAGAGAGTGAGTGTGAAGAGGGAGAGGGAGGGAGTGAGTGTGGAAGGGGAGAGGGAGGGAGTGAGTGTGGAGAGGGAGGGAGTGAGTGTGGAGAGGGGGAGAGTGAGTGTGGAAGGGGAGAGGCAGAGAGTGAGTGTGGAGAGGGAGGGAGTGAGTGTGGAAGGGGAGAGGGAGGGAGTGAGTGTGGAAGGGGAGAGGGAGGGAGTGAGTGTGGAAGGGGAGAGGGGGAGAGTGAGTGTGGAAGGGGAGAGGGAGGGAGTGAGTGTGGAAGGGGAGAGGGAGAGAGTGAGTGTGGAGAGGGAGGGAGTGAGTGTGGAGAGGGAGGGAGTGAGTGAGTGTGGAAGGGGAGAGGGAGGGAGTGAGTGTGGAAGGGGAGAGGGAGGGAGTGGGTGAGTGAGTGAGTGTGGAAGGGGAGAGGGAGAGAGTGGGTGTGGAGAGGGAGAGAGTGAGTGTGGAAGGGGAGAGAGGGAGGGAGTGAGTGTGGAAGGGGAGAGAGGGAGGGAGTGAGTGTGGAAGGGGAGAGGGAGGGAGTGAGTGTGGAAGGGGAGAGGGAGGGAGTGAGTGTGGAAGGGGAGAGGGAGGGAGTGAGTGTGGAAGGGGAGAGGGAGGGAGTGAGTGTGGAAGGGGTGAGTGAGTGAGTGGGTGAGTGAGTGAGTGGGTGGGTGAATGAGGGGCTGGGAGCCCCGGGTCTGGCTGGGCTGTTAAGCCGGCTCTGGCTGTGGGGCCTGGGGCTGAGGCAGTCCCCGGCTCTGGGTGAGTTGGAGCCGGCCAGGCCGATGCCGCTGCGGCCCCGCTCTGTGCTGGGCCCCCTGGCCGCCCTGCTGCTGCTGCTGGCGGCGGTGCAGCTGCTGTACCTGTGGCTGCTGCCGGGGCCGGGGCCGGGATCCAGGCACCGCGCCGGCCCCCGGAGGCTGCAGCAGCCGCTGGCCCGGGACAGCCACCTGGACCCCAGCGGCCGCTACCGGCTGTACCGGGACGTGGGCCGGAGCGGCCTGGGGCTGGAGCCGGGCCTGGAGCTGGGCTTGGCCACCCACACCTCGGTGCACAACCTGTACCAGCTGCCTGCCCTGCTGCGCCGCTGGCAGGGTCCCGCGGCGGTGGCACTCTTTGCCCCGGCCGACGAGGTGCCCCAGGCCCTGCTGGCACTGCGGGCGCTCCAGCAGCACTGCCCGGGGGTCCGCGACACCGTCACCTTCACCCTGGTCACCCCCAGCGGGGTCCGGCTGCCCGCCGTCCCCGCTTCCCACGGCGAGCAGGAGGAGCACCGCTGGGACCCCCGGCTGGAGTCGGACGCCGAGCCGGAGCCTCACCCCCCCTGCCGGAGGGCCCTGGCCCCCCTCCACCGGCTGCGGCTCCGCCGCCGGAACTACGCCCTGGGCAACGTCTCCTACCCCAACAACCTGCTGCGCAACGCCGCCCGCCAGGCCCTGGCCAGCCGCTACACCCTGGTCATCGACATGGACATGCTGCCCAGCGGGGGGCTGCACTCCCTCTTCCTGGAGTTCCTGCGGGCGGGGGGCGCCGGGCCCCCCCTGCCGCCGCCGCCTCCGGGGCCCCACTCCGCCACCGCCGACCGCACCCTCTTCGTCCTGCCCGCCCTGGAGATCCGGCACAGCCGCCGGGTGCCCTGGGACAAGGCGGAGCTCCAGCGCCTCTACCAGGTGGCCGAGGTGCGGCCCTTCTACGCCGAGCTCTGCCCCCGCTGCCAGGCCCCCACCAACTACAGCCACTGGATCAACCTGCCCGCCGGGGGGCCCGGCCTGCGGGTGGCCTACACCCGCCAGTGGACAGACCCCTGGGAGCCCTTCTACATCTCCCGCGCCTCCGTGCCGCCCTACGACGAGAGGTTCGAGCAGTATGGCTTCAACCGCATCAGCCAGGTGAGCTGATCGACCGTGGGAGGGGGGGCGAGGGAAGGGCTAAAGTCTTAAAGTTAATGTCTCTTTAGTTGTGTCACAAGTAAGGCTTACATTAACACCGTAATGAAGTTACTGTGAAAATCCCCTAGTCGCCCACACCCCGGCGCCTGTTCGGGTTACACTGAGGGAGAATTTAACACAGCCCGATACACCCTAACCAGCAACCGGAGCACCCGGAGGAAACCCACGCAGACTAGGGATGGTGGGGGGGAGGGGGGAGGGGGAGGGGAGGTGGGGGTGGGGATGGGGGATGGGGGGGGTGGTGGGGTGTTTTGTGTGTGTGCATGCGTCTGCATGCAGGTGCGCATGCGCGCGTGTGTGTGTATTTGTGTCAGTCAGTCACAGTGGGTTCGCGCTGCTGCCTCACAGCGCCAGGGACCCGGGTTCGATTCCCAGCTTGGGTCACTGTCTGTGTGGAGTCTGCACATTCTCCCCGTGTCTGTGTGGGTTTCCTCCAGGTGCTCCTGTTTCCTCCCATAGTCCAAAGATATGTAGGCTAGTGCATTGGCCATGGTAAATTGCCCCTTGGTGTCCAAGGATGTGTAGGTTAGGAGGATTGGCCATGCTAAATTGTTCCTTAGTATTAGGGGGATGTCACGCACCAGAAGGATGTGGAGGCTTTGGAGAGGGCACAGAAAAGATTTACCAGGATGTTGCCTGGTATGGAGGGCATTAGCGATGAGGAGAGGTTGGAGAAACTTGGTTTGTTCTCACTGGAGCGACAGAGGTTGAGGGGAGACCTGATAGAAGTCTACAAGATTATGAGAGGCACGGACAGAGTGGATAGTCAGAAGCTTTTTCCCAGGGTGGAAGAGTCAATTACTAAGGGGGGCACAGGTTTAAGGTAAAAAGGGAAAAGTTTAACGGAGATGTGAGAGGCAAGTTTTTTACATGGAACCAGAGAGGTTTCCAGGATGGAACCAGAGAGGTTTCCAGGATGGAACCAGACCCTTCAGCCCAACTCGTCCATACTGCCCTTTTTTTAAACCCCTAAGCTAGTCCCAATTGCCCACATTTAGCCCATATCCCTCTATACCCATCTTACCCATGTACATTTTTAAGACAAAATTGTACCCGCCTCTACTACTACCTCTGGCAGCTTGTTCCAGACACTCACCACCCTCTGTGTGAAAAAATTGCCCCTCTGAACCCTTTTGTATCTCTCCCCTCTCACCTTAAACCTATGCCGTCTAGTTTTAGACTCCCCTACCTTTGGGAAAAGATATCTAGATGATCTGTGCCCCTCATTATTTTATAAGGACACCAAAACTGCACACAGTATCCCAAGTGTGGCCTCACCAACGCCCTGTACAATTGCAGCAAAACATCCCTATTCCTATACTCAAATCCTCTCACTCTGAAGCCAACATACCATTTACTCTCTTGACTGCCCTCTGTACACGCGCAGAGGTTCACTGCCAGGGATCTGGGTTTGATTCCTGGCTTTGGGTGACTGTCTGTGTAGAGTCTACACATTCTCCCCGTGTCTGCGTGGGTTTCCTCTGGGTGCTCCCGTTTCCTCCCACACTCTGAAAGACAGGTGCCGGAGTGTGGGCGACTACGGGGATTTTCATAGTAACTTCACTGCAGTGTTAATATAAATCTTACTTGTGACACTAATAAATAAACTTTAAGAAACTTTATTGAAAGGGACATTTCAGAATAAACAGAATAGACACATTCCAGTGAGAAAGAAAAAAAATTGAAGGGGAGGTCCCATTATCAGAGCAGAAACCCAAAGTATGTTACAAAGCCCGATTGGACTCCAATTCTGTTTGTATTTGGACGTTAGTGTGAGGAGAAGATATTTCATTCCAAGTCTGATGCAACTGACGTACTAGGAAACTCTTATCAAAACAAATTCATCCATCAAGACAGTTTAAATATAACAAATGAATTAGCTTATCTGTTACCAATTGAAATACTTAACTGTGGAAAGATACAACTCTTAGCTGCCAACCTATCTCTTTTAGTTCCAATTCAAGCAATACTCCTCTTATAGACTTAAGCACCTCTTCGAAAGCAGTCAGCAAACTACACAGGCTTACGTGTTTGTACTTGTTAACAGTCCAAGATCTTTTGAATATCTCTGGAGAGAGATACTTGTCTTCTGACAGCTCCGGACAGCAGCCTCCACAGAGAGAGAGAGAGAAAGACATCTCTTTCTTTCAGAACCTGGTAGAAACTGACTGTTCAAAAATTAAAAACCAGAAAATGTGTGTTTTCCCTGCAAGCTTAGCTCACACATGGCTGTCTCTGTCTAATCTAAACCCTCCTCTGAAACCCAGCGGAAAACCCCAAATGAATAACGATGCATTAACTCAGATTAAAACAAGCACATTCCTAGCTAAAAATCAATCATTAGCCTGCATTCTCAGCATGAGAGCGGCCTAGTGCAGACAAATGGGCACCATATAAAACAGAGCTGAATTTTAAACATACCCCTTATGAGAAAGATGAGATAAATACATTTCTTAAAGGCACAATGTCACCATTATCTCCCCCTGTTTAAAATAAAAAATAACTGACAATATGGAAAAAATGGTTTCATTTTCCAAAACCTCCACTTTCACACTATTCCTACCCTATACTTACATTTTATTACATCTAAGCATGCAAATAATAGCATTTTCCAGTTCAATCTTTCCCTTCCAACATTGAATGTTCCTTCTTCTTTCATTAAACTTATGACAAAGCATCAGCAATCACATTCTCTCTTCCTGCCACAGAAACAATTTTCAAATTAAAATGCAGTAACAGTAAACTCCATCTAAACAGTGTTGTATTCTGATTGTTAAACTTCTCCAGAAACCTCAGTGGATTAGGGTCAGTGTCTGATGAATTAGATTTGATTTGATTTATTATTGTCATATGTATTAACATACAGTGAAAAGTATTGTTTCTGGCATGCTGTGCAGACAAAACTTACTGCTCATAGAGAAGGAAACGAGAGAGTACAGAATGTAGTGTTACAGTCACAGCGAGGGTGTAGAGAAAGATCAACTTAATGCGAGGTAGGTCCATTCAAAAGTCTGACAGCAGCAGGGAAGAAGCTGTTCTTGAGTCGGTCGGTACGTGACCTCAGACTTTTGTATCTTTTTCCTGACGGAAGAAGGTGGAAGAGAGAATGTCCGGGGTGTGAGGGGTCCTTAATTATGCTGGCTGCTTTTCCCCGAGGCAGCGGGAAGTGTAGACAGAGTCAATGGATGGGAGGCTGGTTTGTGTGATGGATTGGGCTACATTCATGATCTTTTGTAGTTCCTTGCAGTCTTGGGCAGAGCAGGAGCCCAGACCAAGCTGTGATACAACCAGAAAGAATGCTTTCTGTGGGGCATCTGTAAAAGTTGGTGAGAGTCATAGCGGACATGCCAAATTTCCTTAGTCTTCTGAGAAAGTAGAGGCGTTGGTGGGGCTTTCTTAACTATAGTGTCGGCATGGGGGGGACCAGGACAGGTTGTTGGTGATCTGGACTCCTAAAAAGAACAAAAGAACAACACACAACACAGCACGGGAAACAGGCCTTTCGGCCCAACGAGCCCACGCCGCCATTTTAACATTGTGAGCCCCCTCTTCCACCCATGACCTTTGTCTATGCTTATGGCACTCCGCATTGGAAACCAGATTGAGGGGAGACTAATTTAGGGACAATTTGTTACACCAATCAGCCTTAAAGCACATCTTTGGTATGTGGGAGGAAACCGGAGCACCCGGAGAAAACCCACGCAGACATGGGGAGAATGTGCAGACTCAGCACAGACAGTGACTTAAGCTGGGAATCAAACCCGGGTCCCTAGTGCTGTGAGGCAGCAGTGCTAATCACTG
The DNA here is from genome assembly GCF_965287045.1 of Carcharhinus amblyrhynchos. Lineage (NCBI taxonomy): Eukaryota > Metazoa > Chordata > Chondrichthyes > Carcharhiniformes > Carcharhinidae > Carcharhinus > Carcharhinus amblyrhynchos. The sequence goes on along the minus strand of NW_027649827.1, from coordinate 810,614 downwards.
TGCCATCGCCAAGAGATTTCCACTGAGGATACCGGAAAGTTTATTTATTAGTCACAAGTAAAGCTAACATTAACACTGCAATGAAGTCATAGCGAATTTCCCCTAGTCGCCACAGTCCGGCACCTGTTCAGGTCAATCCACTCTAACCAGCACGTCTTTCAGATTGTGGGAGGAAACCGGAGCACCCGGAGGAAACCCACGCAGACACAGAGGTCCAGAAGCCTGGAATCCACAGACACAGGGTGTTGGTGAGGCCACACCTGGAGTATTGTGTGCTGGCACGGTGGGTTAGCACTGCTGCCTCGCAGCGCCAGGGATCCAGGTTCAATTCTCGGCTTGGGTCACTGTCTGTGTGGACTTTGCACATTCTCCCCGTGTCTGCATGGGTTTCCTCCAGGTGCTCTGATTTCCTCCCACAGTCTGAAAGACGTGCTGGTTAGGGTGGATTGACCATGATATATTCTCCCTCAGTGTACCCAAACAGGAATGTGGCGACTAGGGGATTTTTACAGTAACTCCATTACAGTGTTAATGTCAGCCTACTTGTGACACTAATAAATAAACTTCAATTTAGTTTCAGTCTCCTTTTCTGAGGAAGAATGTTTGATTTGATTTATTATTGCCACGTGTATTGGGATACAGTTTTTTTACATGCTACACAAAGCATACCGTTCACGGAGAAGGAAAGGAGAGAGTGCAGAATGTAGTGTTACAGTCACAGCGAGGGTGTAGAGAAAGATCAGCTTAATGTGAGGTAGGTCCATTCAAAAGTCTGACAGCAGCAGGGAAGAAGCTGTTCTTGAGTCAGTCGGTACGGGACCTCAGACTTTTGTATCTTTTTCCTGACGGAAGAAGGTGGAAGAGAGAATGTCTGGGGTGTGTGGGGTCCTTAATTATACCGGCTGCTTTTCCCCGAGGCAGCGGGAAGTGTAGACAGAGTCAATGGATGGGAGGCTCTCTTCTTTGGACACAGGTGAGGTCCCAGAGGACTGGAGGGTAGCAAACGTGGTACCGTTGTTTAAAAAGGGTAGGAGGGATAAACCTGGTAACTATAGGCCGGTGAGTTTGACGTCAGTGGTAGGCAAGTTGATGGAGAGGATTCTTAGGGATAGGATGTATGAGCACTTAGAGCGATGCGATCTGATTAAGGATACGCAGCATGGCTTTGTCAAGGGGAAGTCTTGCCTTACGAATCTGGTAGAATTTTTTGAGGAGGTGACAAAAACGGTCGACGAAGGACGAGCCGTTGCTGCCGTCTATATGGATTTCAGTAAGGCGTTTGACAAAGTCCCTCATGGTAGGTTGGTAGAAAAGATTAAGGCTCATGGGATACGAGGCCAGGTATCTAGATGGGTTGAGAACCGGCTTGCTAAGAGGAGACAGAGAGTAGTAGTGGAGGGGTCCTTTTCTAGCTGGAGGTCTGTCACTAGTGGTGTGCCGCAGGGCTCAGTACTGGGACCTCTTCTCTTTGTAGTGTATATAAATGACTTGGAAGAGGGGGTAAGCAGTGTGATCACCAACTTTGCAGATGACACTAAGGTGGCTGGATTGGCGGGCAGTGAGGAGCAGTGTCTGGCAATACAACGGGATATTGATAGGCTGGTATATTGGGCAGATACATGGCAAATGGAGTTTAATCCTGATAAATGTGAGGTGATGCATTTTGGCCGGAATAATGTAGGGGGGAGTTATATGATAAAGGGTAAGCCTATAAACAGTATAGAAACACAGCAGGACCTGGGGGTGCAAGTGCACAAGTCTTTGAAGGTGGCAGTACAAGTGGAGAAGGTTGTGAAGAAAGCTTTATGGTATGGTAGCCTTTATAGGAAGGGGTATAGAGTATAAGAGCTGGAGTCTAATGTTGCAGTTGTATAGAACATTGGTTAGGCCGCATTTGGAGTACTGCGTCCAGTTCTGATCGCCTTACTACCGGAAGGACGTGGAGATTCTGGAGAGAGTGCAGAGGAGGTTTACCAGGATGTTGCCTGGTATGGAAGGACTGGGTTATGAGGAAAGATTGGGTAAGCTGGGGCTGTTTTCCCTTGAAAGACGGCGACTGAGGGGGGATCTAATAGAGGTATATAAGATTATGAAGGGTATAGATAAACAGAGGTAAGCTATTTCCTATGTTAGAGATGGACAGTACGAGGGGCCACGGGCTTAGGGTGAGAGGTATAACACGGATATTAGAGGGAGGTTTTTCACACACAGGGTAGTGAGGGTATGGAATGCTCTGCCAAGTAAGGTGGTGGAGGCAGGCACGCTGGAGTTGTTTAAGAGTTACTTAGACAGGCACGTGAGTGGGTTGGAGATGGAGGGATATAGGAGATGGTTTTAAATAAGGTTCATTAGCATTGGGACGTCCCTGGTAATGTATAAGGATATGGATGATACTGATGTTTTTCTCTTTTAATTCACAGGTGCTTTGGTCCGCCTTGTTGTCCAACGAGGGGCATACACGCGATGGGTCGTACGAGGGCTGCTCTTGAATGTTCGAGAATAGCCTAGTGCTTCATGTCGTTAGTGTGCGCTTAAACTGGACCAGATGCTGGGCAACACGACAGCTCAGTGACTATCACTGTTTGCTGTGCAGACACATGGATTTGGGCCGGTGTCTGTGGGAGTTTGCGCATTCTCCCCGTGCTTGCGTGAGTTTTGTCCGGGTGCTCCGGTTTCCTCCCACACCCCAAAGATGTGCTATTAGGCTGATTGGTGTAATAAATTGTCCCTAAATTAGTTTTCCCTCAATGTGGAATGCCATATGCATGGATAAGGGTCATGGGTGGAGGGGGGGACTGGTAATGTTAAAATGGTGGCGCGGGCTCATTGGGCCCAAGGGCCTGTTTCGTTCTTTGAGGCTGGTTTGCGTGATGGATTGGGCTACATTTGTAGAGGCTTGGCTAACATGCCAAATTTCCTTAGTCTTCTGAGAAAGTAGAGACATTGGTGGGTTTTCTTAATTATAGTGTTGGCGTGGGGGGGAGGAGGAAACCAGGACATGCATGTCTTTTGGCCACAGTGCAGAGTTTGTACATTCTCCCCATAATTTTGGTCTCCTTATCTGAGGAAGGATTCCTTGCTTATAGAGGGAGGTTTACCAGGCTCATTTCTGGGATGGCATTTGGCCAGTACAGGGATTGAACCAGTGACCTTGGTGTTATTAGCACCATGGTCTAACCACCTTAGCTAACTGGCCCTCTGCTGGACAGTGGGGTATAAGAAGGGGGTTTGGTTTTGTCTGGACGCTAATGACAAGTTCTGGTTGAGTTGCCATTTTTCTGGCCATTTAGTGCAAAGGTCACTGCTTAACTCCTGCCCTAACTCCCAGCTTTGTATTCCCACCAGGCCTGCGAACTCCACATGGCAGGATATACCTTTGCTGTACTGGATAACGCGTTCCTCATCCACAAGGGCTTCAAGCTAGCCAGCGAGTTCCACCCACAGAAGGACGAGGAGAATCGACGCAACAGGATCCTCTTCCGCCAATTCAAACAGGAGCTGAAGATGAAATACCCTGACTCTCCCCGGCGCTGCTGAGGTCCCCATCACTCCATCCAGTCCCCCACAGACACTGCTGCTTTGCCCAGGGAAATCCTACAGCCCAGGTTGCCGTTGCACCTGTTGAGACTGCACCGTGAACTTTGTCTGGTGGGTCAGTAACTGTGGGGGTGGGGTGGAAAAGGAGACCACCTTGTCTTTAGACACCTGTCTATCCACTGGGTGATTCGGGAAAAGCTACTGGAATGAACCTTCAGCCCTGGGGAAGCAGAGGACAGGTTTCAGCTGATCCAGCACTTGTGAACAAAACCAGTTAAATTCTGTCAAAGCTGGACTACATCTGGAGATCAAGATATACAAAGATGGGTCTGTCACCATGTAACACTGGGGTAGTGTGCTGGTAGGAACTAGGTCTGACACTAACCCCAAAGGTAGCAATGATTAGCATTGCTGCCTCATGGGCCCTGGTGCTGATTCCTGGCTTGTTTCACTATCTGTACAAAATCTGTATGTTCTCATGTCTGTGGGTTTCTTCCAGTTTCCTCCCAGTCTGAAAGATGTGCTGGTTAGATACATGGCACTGGAGTGTAGCAACTAAGGGAATTTGACAGTAACTTAATTGCAGTGTTAATGTGAACCTTACCTTATGGCTAATGAAATTTACTACAGTGCTGGTGGGGACAGATATGTCCCTGTATAACATGGGTACAATACAGCTGACAACAGGTCTGTTCCAGAACTCTGCCTGTTGAAGTGGTGGAGGCTGCCTCGCTAAATATATTTAAGATGTGGTAGATAGATTGATAGGCAAGGGGATTAAGGGTTTTGGGGAGAAGGTGGGAAAGTGGAACTGAGCCATGACAGATCAGCCATCTTATTTAATGGCAGGGCAGGCTTGAAGGGCTAGATGGCCTACTCCTATTTATGTTCTTAACACTAGGGTACAGTACTGGCAGGGACAAGTCTGTCACTAACACTGGAGTACAGTACTAGTGGGGATGGGTCACTGTATAACACTGGGGTACAGTACTGATGGGGACAAGTCTGTCACTAATATTGGGGTAGTCAACAACAGTATTGAGTAGATCTGTCACTATAAGCTATGCTGATCACACCCAGTGTGTTGTGCAGACTTATCTCTCCATTTTACCCTCACATCCTGTGTTGCTGCCTGTCTTGTAGTCAAGACATGTTTTACCAGCACTGCATTGCACTAAGGTTGGAGAATAAAGGGAGTGTGTGTGTGGCATAGAGACAAATATCACCAATTGATGATGTTTGTGTATTTTGTAATCCAAATTTAAAATGGAAGCTTTAATAAAGACTGGATTCCAGCTGAGTGTGGCAGCCATTGTGACACTTCTGAAAGATGGAGCTGATGGACTGCCTGCAGCATCACTCTAATCACCGTGACACCAACATATTTCAAGTAGACTGACACCAGAGGATTTAAAAAACAGGACTTTATTGAATTGTTTATTTGGTACAGGAACTGGTTATGGAACAGGGCAGGTCTCACTGCACAGTTAAAAACTTGATCCTATGCTGCTAACTGATCCAATCACCTATAGGGAACAAGAGAAAACTGGTTACGACTATCACCATTCAGACCCCACCCCCGCCTGCAGCAGTCTATCAGCACTATGCTGTGAGGGGATTATTTGACCAGAAGACTGTCAGTCCAGAACCACCAATTAAAGATCACAGCATGAATCTGCCCTTTGGGAGACTGAACTACCCCACCCCAAACCCACCCTGGCCAGAATATTGTGGGTTTTATCTGAAATCCTTAGCCTGAGGCTGCAGATTGTGAGCACATTGATAGATCAGTCGAGGAGTCATCCTCACTCAGCCCTGTGTCCTGCTCCTGCAGCGTACAGGAAAACACCATTCACTGCAAACAATTCTGAAAGCACTGCTTCCACAACACCAGGGACCTGGGTTCAATTCCCAACTTGGGTCACTGTGAGGAGTCTACATGTTCTCCTTGTGTGGGTTTCCTCCCACATTCCAAAAATGTGGGGTTGGGTTGATTTAAGGAACATTTAGACAGTTACATGGATAAAATGGGTATATAGAGGGATATGGGCCAAATGTGGGCCATTGGGACAAACTTTGGGAGTTAAAGGGCAGCATTGACAAGTTGGGCCAAAAAAAGTCTGTTTCCATGTTGTAAACCTCCAGCCACACTAAATTGCCCCTCAGCACCAAGGGAATAGCAAGGTAAATTCATGGCCCTATCCCCACAAGTCCTAGGTTGGATTGTTGTTGGTAGAGGCTCAATGGGCCAAAAACAGCCTCTCTCTGCACCGTTGTGATTTTATGATTTGTGTCACGAACTCTGGGACCTCAGCCACATTCCCAAATACAAACATGTACTGAGATGCTGTACCAACTGTTAAATAAACAGGGGAAGAAGTGACAGCCTTGTGGTATTAACCCAGAACCTCACTAATGTTCTGGGGGACCTGGGTTTGAATACCAACACAGAAGATGGTGGAATTTGAATTCAGTAAAAAAATAATCTGGGATTAAGAATCTACTGATGACCCATTGTGGGAAAAACCCATCTGGTTCCTTTTAGGGAAGGAAATCTGCTGTCCTTACCCTGGTCTGGCCTACATGTCTCCAGAGCCACAGCAGTGGTTGACACAACTGCCCCTCCAAGGGGCAACTGGGATGGGCAATAAATGCTGACCCAGCTAGAGATGCCCATGTCCCAGGAATGAATAAAATAAGACAGCAGGTACATTACTTAGCTACCCACCACCAGCAACTCCCATCACTGAACAGTCAGCACAGCTGCTGGGACAAGTGCAGTGCCCAAGATACTGTAACTCCACTAGAACACTACAGCATTAGCTGCTCACTACACCCACATCCCACCTCACTGAGCAATCAGAGCATACCAATCATCTGAACATTCAGACTGGGGCGGTAATGCGGTCATCATCTTTGCCACTAACACAACAAGCAGCAAGTTTAACAGCTCACACTGAACTCACCGAGACAACCAGCAAAGGACCTCCTGCAGCAGAGTATCCCGTACCTGTAACACAGGAGATAGTCAATTAATAACACCTCCAACCCAGCATCCAGTGTAGAAGCAAGATTGAGTCAGAATTCCAGGACAATTCTGGGTCAAAAGACATTGTGCAGAGTCAGGGCTGCCTTCAGAGGTATCAATCAGTCACTTGAACATTCAGACTGGGGCGATACTGAGGTCATCAGATGGGCAGTAACACAGCAAGCAGCAGGGGGTGTACTCACAGTATAATGATTCAAACTAACCTGTTGGAGTGGCCCTCAGCATCTGAGTGTGTAACACTGCCAGTATTTCACACCCGCTGCTCCCGTCACCATCTGTAATAAAAGGATCTGGTCAGTCTTGCACTCCTGATGAAACCTACTCCTGTACAAGCACAGGGTCATACTGGTAGCCTTTACTTTAGCCTCTCAGACTACATGTCTGGAACTAACACTACACCATTCCCAAACACAACACATGTACCAGGAGCAGTAGTGAGCAACTCCAACAGCAGGAGGCAATGGTCTAGCGGTATTAATTGCTGGATTATTAACCCAGAAACTCAGCTCATGTCCTGGAGACCTGGATTTCTATCCCACCACAGCAGATGGTGGAATTTGAATTCAAGAAAAACCTGGGACTAAGAATCTACTGATTATCCATTGTCAACTGTCTGGAAAAAACCCATCTGGTTCACTGATGTCCTTTAGAGAAGGAAATCTGCTGTCCTTACCCTTCCTGGCCTGCTTTAGCATCACAGTAGTTAACACTACCTCACAGCACCATGGTCCCAGGTTTGACTCCAGCTGAGTCTGTATAGGTTCACTCCGCCCAAAGGTGTGCAGGTTAGGTGGATTTTCCATGCTAAACTGCCCCTTAGCACAGCAAATTCACCAGGGTCATGGACTAGAGCCTGGGTTGGAAGAGTGCTTGATGGGCCAGAAAACAAATCTTTTCCCTAGGGTGGAAGAGTCAGTTACTATGGGGCAGAGGTTTAATGTGCTGAGGGACGAGGTTAAGTTTTTTGTTAGAGGGTGATGGGTGGAAACGTAAATGATATGATACTGTCTAAGGGGCATCTGGACAAATACAATCAATAGGACAGGAAGAGGGATATGCCTGCAGACCACAGAACAGATACATTTACCTACCCCACTCCCCATCACCACTGAACAGTCAGACAACTGCTGGGACAAGTTCAGCTCCCAAGATACCACCACTGCATTAGAACACTACAGCATTAGCTGCTATCTACACCCTACCCTGCCTCCCTGCCCAAACAAGTCTCCCCTCACTCAGCAATCAGAGCATACCAATCATCTGAACATTCAGACTGGGGCGGTAATGCAGTCATCATCTTTGCCACTAACACAACAAGCAACAAGTTTAACACCTCACACTGAACTCACCGAGACAGCCAGCAGAGCGCCTCCTGCAGCAGAGAGTATCTTGTACCTGTAACACAGGGAGAGTCAGTTAATAACACTTCCAACCCAGCATCCAGTGTAGAAGCAAGGTTTAGTCAGAATCCCAGGACAATTCTGGGTCAAAAGGCATTGTGCAGAGTCAGGGCTGCCTTCAGAGGTATCAATCAGTCACCTGAACATTCAGACTGGGGCGATACTGAGGTCATCAGGGTAGGCAGTAACACAGCAAGCAGCAGTGAGTGTACTCACTATATAATGATTCAAACTAACCTGGAGGGTGGCCCTCGAGAAGGTGCAATGATCATCTTGCTACCCTCAACACCTCCAAGTGTAACGCTGCCAGTATTTCACATCCACTGCTCCCATCACCATCTGTAATAAAAAGGATCTGGTCAGTGTTGCACTCCTGATGAAACCTGCTCCTGTGCAAGCACAGGGTAATACTCGCAGCCTTTACTCTAGCCCGATGGACAACATATCTGGAACTAACTCTGGGACCTCAACCTACACCATTCCCAAACACTTGTACTGGGAGGAGCAGTGAGCCACTCCAACAGGGGGAGGCAATGGTCTAGTGGTATTAATTGATGGACTATGAACCCAGAAACTCAACTGATGTCCTGGAGACCTGGGTTCAAATCCTGCCACAGCAGATGGTGGAATTTGAATGCAATTAAAAACCTGGGACTAAGAATCTACTGATTATCCCAGAACAGAAGAGTCAGTTACTATGGGGCAGAGGTTCAAGGTGCTGAGGGACAAGATTAAGTTTTGTTAGAGGGTGGTGCGTGCCTGGAACACTGCCAGGGAAGCAGATACAATAGTGACTTAGGGGCACTTGGACAAACATCAATAGGACAGGAATAGAGGGATATGGTCCACAGAAGGATACAGGGTTTTTGTTCAGTTGGACAGCATGGTCAGTGCAGACTTGAGGGCCAAAGGAATTGTGCTGGAATGGTAATTTAATGACCTGTGTTGTAGGAATTTGTATTACCAACTCGAACCTCAGCCTCATCCCCAAATACAAACATATACTGGGAAAAGCAATGAGCAACTGTTAGATAAAAGTTTATTTGTTCCCTGTGGTTTGCAGATACATTACCTACCCCACTCCCTGCTGTCACTGAACAGTCAGCATAGCTGCTGGGACAAGTTCAGCTCCCAAGATACCACCACTACACTAGAACACTACAGCATTAGCTGCTAACTACACTTACACCCCACCTCACTGCCCAAACAAGTCTCCCCTCACTGAGCAATCAGAGCATACCAATCATCTGAACATTCAGACTGGGGCGGTAATGCAGTCATCATCTTTGCCACTAACACAACAAGCACCAAGTTTACCAGCTCCCATTGAACTCACCAAAGACAGCCAGCAGAGCATCTCCTGCAGCAGAGATTATCCTGTACCTGCAACACACGGAGAGTCAGTGTCCAGTGTAGAAGCAAGATTTAGTCAGAATCCCAGGACAATTCTGGGTCAAGACATTGTGCAGAGTCAGAGCTGCCTTCAGAGGTATCAATCAGTCACCTGAACATTCAGACGGGGGCTATACTTTCATCACAATGGGCAGTAGCACAGGAAGCAGCAGTGAGTGTACTCACTGTACAATGATTCAGACTAACCTGTTGGAGGGTGGCCCTTGAAGGTGCAGCGATTATCATCCAAGGGTAACATTGCCAGTATTATTTTACATCTGCTGCTCCCATCACCATCTGTAATAAAGGATTTGGTTAGTCTTCACACTATTCACAAATGCAACACATGTATTGGGAGGAGCAGTGAGCAACTCAAAAGATGTACCTGCTCCCTGTGGCCTCAGATACATTACCTACACTGAACAGTGACACTGAACAGTCACAACTGCTGGCACAGGTTCAGTTCCCAGGACATTAGCTGATCACAGCACCAACACCCTCGCCTGCCTAAACAAGTCTCCCCTCACTCAGCAAATCAGAGCATACCAATCATCTGAACATTCAGACTGGGGCAGTAATGCAGTCATCATCTTTGCCACTAACAAGCAGCAGTGAGCGTACTCACTGTACAATGATTCAGACTAACCTGTTGGAGGGTGGCCCTTGAGAAGGTGCACCGATTATCTTCCTGCTCTGAACACCAAGTGTAACGCTGCCAGTATTTCACATCCGCTGCTCCTGTCACCATCTGTAAAAAAAAAAGGATCTGGTCAGTGTTGCACTCCTGATGAAACCTGCTCCTGTGCAAGCACAGGGTCATACTGGCAGCCTTTACTAGCCTGATGGACAACAGATTAGGCACGAACTCTGGGACCTCAACCAATACCATTCCCAAATACATGAGGGCTGGGAGGAGCAGTGAGCAACTCCAACAGGGGGAGGCAATGGTCTAGTGGTATAATTGCTGGACTATTAACCCAGAAACTCAACTGATGTCCTGTAGACTGGGGTTCGAATCCCACCACAGTAGATGGTGGAATTTGAATTCAAATGAAAAACCTGGGACTAAGAATCTACTGATTATCCATTGTCAACAGTTTGACAAAACCATCTGATTCACTGATGTCCTTTAAAGGAAATCTGCTGTTCTTACCCTTCCTGGCTTACGTTAGCAGCACAGTGATTAACACTCTCCCTCACAGCACCAGGGTCCCAGGTTTCATTCCAGCCTCAGCTCACTGTCCGAGCCTGCATGGGTTTACCCCCATGTGCTCTAGTTTTCTCAGTCCAAAAGGTGTGCAGATTAGGTGGATTATCCATGCTAAATTACCCCTTAGCACAGCAAATGCACCACAATCATGGGATAGGGCCTGGGTGGGAGCTGTGCTTGACAGACCAAAAAATCTTTTCCCTAGGGTGGTGGAAGAGTCAATTACTATGGGGCAGAGGTTTAAGATGCTGAGGGACAAGGTTAAGTGTTTTTATTAGAGGGTGGTGGGTGCCTGGAACACTGCCAGGGGAGGTAGTGGAAGCAGAGATGATATACTGACTAAGCGGGCATCTGGACAAATACATCAATAGGACAGGAAGAGGGATATGGTGCACAGAAGGATACAGAGTTTTAGTTCAGTTGGACAGCATGGTTAGTGCAGACTTGAGGGCCAAAGGGCCTCTGCCTGTGATGTAATTGTAATTTAAATGACCTGTCTGCATTGTAGGAATCCTACAATTTGTGTCACTAACACTGGAACCTCAGCCTCATCCCCAAATACAAGCATGTACTGGGAAGAGCAGTGAGCAACTGTTAGACAAAAGTCTATTTGTTCCATGTGGTCTGCAGGTACATTACCCACCCCACTCCCTGCTGTCACTGAACAGTCAGCACAGCTGCTGGGACAAGTGCAGTTCCCAACATACTGTCACTGCACTAGAACACTACAGCATTAGCTGCTAGCTACACCCACACCCCACCTCGCTGCCCAAACAAGTCTCCCCTCACTCAGCAATCAGAGCATACCAATCATCTGAACATTCAGACTGGGGCGGTAATGCAGTCATCATCTTTGCCACTAACACAACAAGCACCAAGTTTAACAGCTCCCATTGAACTCACCAAGACAGCCAGCAGAGCGCCTCCTGCAGCAGAGAGTATCCTGTACCTGCAACACATGGAGAGTCAGTTAAGAACACCTCCAAGCCGGCGTCCAGTGTAGAAGCAAGATTTAGTCAGAATCCCAGGACAATTCCGGGTCAAGACATTGTGCAGAGTCAGAGCTGCCTTCAGAGGTATCAATCAGTCACCTGAACATTCAGACGGGGGCGATACTTTCATCACAATGGGCAGTAACACAGGAAGCAGCAGTGAATGCACTCACTGTATAATGATTCAGACTAACCTGTTGGAGGGTGGCCCTTGAAGGTGCAGCGATCATCATCCTTGTAACATTGCCAGTATTATTTCACATCTGCTGCTCCCATCACCATCTGTAATAAAGGATTTGGTTAGTCTTCACACTATTCACAAATGCAACAGATGTATTGGGAGGAGCAGTGAGCAACTCATAAGATGTATCTGCTCCCTGTGGCCTCAGATACATTACCTACCTTGGCCCCTGACACTGAACAGTCAACTGCTGGCACAGGATCAGTTCCCAGGACATTAGCTGATCACAGCACCAACACCCTCCCCTGCCTCACTGCCCAAACAAGCCTCCCCTCACTCAGCAATCAGAGCATACCAATCATCTGAACATTCAGACTGGGGCAGTAATGCAGTCATCATCTTTGCCATGAATAAGCAGGAGTGTACACACTGTACAATGATTCAGACTAACCTGTTGGAGGGTGGCCCTTGAGAAGGTGCAGCAATCATCTTCCTGCTCTGAACACCTCCGAGTGTAATGGTGCCAGTATTTCACATCCGCTGCTCCCATCAACATCTGTAATAAAATAACTGGTTAGTCTTCACACCATTCACAAATACATGTACTGGGAATACCAGTGAGCAACTCAAAAGATGTACCCACTCCCTGTGGCCTCAGATACATTACTTACCCTGGCCCCTGACACTGAACAGTCACACCTGCTGGCACAGGTTCAGTTCCCAGGACATTAGCTGATCACAGCACCAACACCCTCCCCTGCCTCACTGCCCAAACAAGCCTCCCCTCACTGAGCAATCAGAGCATACCAATCATCTGAACATTCAGACTGGGGCGGTAATGCAGTCATCATCTTTGCCACTAACACAAGCAGCAGTGAGTATATGCACTGTACAATGAGTCAGACTAACCTGTTGGAGGGTGGCCCTTAAGGTGCACTGATTATCTTCCTGCTCTGAACACCTCCGAGTGTAACACTGCTAGTATTTCACTTCTGCTGCTCCTGTCACCATTTGTAAAAAAAAACACAATCTGGTCAGTGTTGCACTCCTGATGAAACGTGCTCCTGTGCAAGCACAGGGTCATACTGGCAGCCTTCACTAGCCCGATGGACAACAGATCTGGCACTAACTGTGACCTCAGCTTATACCTTTCCCAAATACAACACATGTACCAGGAAGAGCAATGAGCAACTCCAACAGGGGAGGAAATGGTCTAGTGGTATTAATTGCCAGACTATTTTCCCAGAAACTCAGCTGTGTTGGATACCAGGGTTCAAATCCTCCCGCAGCAGATCATGGAAACTAAATTCAGTAAAAAAATTTGAATGAAGAATCTGATTATCCATTATTGACTGTCTGGAAAACCCATCTGGTTCACTTTTAGGGAAGGAGATCTGTGACCAACGTAGGCCAAAGGGTAAAGACAGCAGAGTGGTTAACACTCCACCTCAGCACCAGAATTGCAGGTTTGGGTCACAGTGCAGACACAGCACATTCTCCCTGTCTGTGTGGGTTCACCCCCAAGGTGTTCTAGTTTCCTCAGTCCAAAGATGTGCAGATTAGGTGGATTATCCATGTTAAATTGCCCCTTAGCACAGCAAATTCACTAGGGTCACAGGACAGGACCTGCATTAGAAGATTGCTTGATGGGCCAGAAAAAAATTCTATATTCCAGAGTCGAAGAGTCAGTTACTATGGGGCAGAGGTTCAAGGTGTGAGGGACAAGATTAAGTTTTTTGTTAGAGAGTGGTGTTTTGCCTGGAACACTGCCAGGCAAGCAGATGATAGTGACTAAGGGGCACCTGGACAAACACCAATAGGACAGGAATAGAGGGATATGGTGCAGAGGATACAGGGTTGTTGTTGGACAGCACGGTCAGTGCTGGCTTGAGGGCCAAAGGGCATCTACCTGTGCTGGAATTGTCATTTAAATGACCTGTCTGCATTGTAGGAATTCTACAATTTGTGTCACTAACACTGGAACCTCAGCCTCACCCCTGAATACAAACATGTACCAGGAGGAGCAGTGAGCAACTGTTAGATAAGTCTATTTGTTCCCATGGCCTGCAGGTACATTACCCACCCCACTCCTTGTAGTCAGGGAAACAGTCAGCACAGCTGCTGGGACAAGCTGAGTTCCCAAGATACTGTCACTGCATGTGAACACTACAGCATTAGCTGCTATCTACACCCACACCCTGCCTCACTGCCCAAACAAGCCTCCCCTCACTGAGCAATCAGAGCATACCAATCATCTGAACATTCAGACTGGGGCAGTAATGCAGTCATCATCTTTGCCACTAACACAACAAGCACCAAGTTCAACAGCTCACACTGAACTCACCAAGACAGCCAGCAAAACACCTCCTGCAGCAGAGAGAGTATCCTGTACCTGTAACACAGGAGATAGTCAATTAATAACACTTCCAACCCAGCATCCAGTGTAAAGCAAGATTTAGTCAGAATGCCATTGTCGACTGTCTGAAACAACCCATCTGGTTCACTGATGTCCTTACCCTTCCTGGCCTACTTTAGGCAGCACACTGGTTAACACTACCTCACAGCACCAGGGTCCCAGGTTTGATTCCAGCCTCAGTTCACTGTCCGAGTCCGCATTCTCCCTGTCTGTGTGGGTTTATCCCCATGTGCTCTAGTTTCCTCAGTCCATAGGTGTGCAGATTAGGTGGATTATCCATGCTAAATTGCCCCCTTAACACAGCAAATTCACCACAATCATGGGATAGGGCCTGGGTGGGAGCTGTGCTTGATGGGCCAGAAAATTCTTTTCCCTAGAGTGGTGGAAGAGTCAATTACTATGGGGCAGAGGTTTAAGATGCTGAGGGATGAAGCTAAGTTGTTTGTTAGAGAGTGGTGGGTGCCTGGAACACTGCCAGGGGAGGTAGTGGAAGCAGATATGAGATAAGGGGCAGCGGGACAAATAGGACAGGAATAGAGGGATATGGTCCACAGAAAGATACAGGGTTTTCGTTCAGTTGGACAGCATGGTCAGTGCAGGCTTGAGGGCCATAGGGCCTGGATCTGTGCTGAAATTCTCATTTAAATAACCTGTCTGCACTGTAGGGATCCTAGTGTCATTGATACCAGAACCTCAGCCTCATCCCCAAATACAAACATGTACTGGGAAGAGCAGTGAGTAACTGAGATAAACATGTACCTGCAGACCACAGGGAACAGATACATTACTTACTCTGCTCCCCATCACCACTGAACGGACAGCTGCTGGGACAAGTTCAGCTCCCAAGACACTGCCACTCCACTGGAACACTACAGCATTAGCTGCTAACTACACCTACACTCAACCTCCCTGCCCAAACAAGTCCCCCTCACTCAGCAATCAGAGCATACCAATCATCTGAACATTCAGACTGGGGCAGTAATGCAGTCATCATCTTTGTCACTAACACAACAAGCACCAAGTTTACCAGCTAACTTGAACTCACCAAGACTAGCCTGTTGCAGGGTGGCCCTTGAAAGAGTGCAGTGATTATCTTCCTGCCCTCAGCACCTCCGAGTGTAACGCTACCAGTATTTCACATCCACTGCTCCCATCAACATCTGTAATAAAGTAACTGGTTAGTCTTCACACCATTCACAAACACATCATGTACTGGGAGTAGCAATGAGCAACTCATGATATATCTGCTCCCTGTGGCCTCATACATTACCTACCCTGGCCCCTGACTCAGTCAACACAGCTACTGGCACAGGTTCACTTCCCAGGACATTAGCTGGTAACATCAACACCCTCCCCTGCCTCACTGAGCAAATCAGAGCATACCAATCATCTGAACATTCAGACTGGGGCAGTAATGCAGTCATCATCTTTGCCACTAACAACAAGCACCAAGTTTACCAGCTTTTCATTGCATGACCTGACTGCACTGTAGGAATCCTACAATTTGTCATTAACACTGGTACCTCAGCCGCAGTACTGGGAAGAGCACTGGGCAACTGTTAGATACAAGTCTCTGTTCCCTATGGTCTGCAGGTACGTTACGACTGCACTCCCTCCTGTCACTGAGCAGTCAGCACAACTGCTGGGACAAGCTCAGTTCCCAATATACTGTCACTGCACTAGAACACTACAGCATTAGCTGCTAACTACACCCACACCCTACCTCCCTGCCCAAACAAGGCTCACCTCACTCAGCAATCAGAGCATACCAAACATCTGAACATTCAGACTGGGGCAGTAATGCAGTCATCATCTTTGTCACTAACACAACAAGCACCAAGTTTACCAGCTAACTTGAACTCACCAAGACTAACTTGTTGCAGGGTGGCCCTTGAAAGAGTGCAGTGATCATCTTCCTGCCCTCAGCACCTCCAAGTGTAACACTGCCAATGTTTCACATCTGCTGCTCCCATCAACATCTGCAATAAAATAACTGGTTAGTCTTCACACCATTCACAAATACATCATGTACTGGGAATACCAGCAAGCAACTCAAAAGATGTACCCACTCCCTGTGGCCTCAGATACATTACTTATCCTGGCCCCTGACACTGAACAGTCACACCTGCTGACACAAGTTCAGTTCCCAGGACATTAGCTGATCACAGCACCAACACCCTACCCTGCCTCACTGCCCAAACAAGCCTCCCCTCACTGAGCAATCAGAGCATACCAATCATCTGAACATTCAGACTGGGGCGGTAATGCAGTCATCATCTTTGCCACTAACACAAGCAGCAGAGTGTACGCACTGTATAATGATTCAGACTAACCTGTTGGAGGGTTGCCCTTGAGAAGGTGCACTGATTATCTTCCTGCTCTGAACACCTCCAAGTGTAACGCTGCCAGTATTTCACATCCGCTGCTCCTGTCACCATCTGTAAAAAAAAACACAATCTGGTCAGTGTTGCACTCCTGATGAAACGTGCTCCTGTGCAAGCACAGGGTCATACTGGCAGCCTTCACTAGCCTGATGGACAACAGATCTGGCACTAACTGTGACCTCAGCTTATACCTTTCCCAAATACAACACATGTACCAGGAGGAGTAGTGAGCAACTCCAACAGGGGGAGGCAATGGCCTAGTGGTATTAATTGCTGGACTATTAACCCAGAAACTCAGCTAATGTCCTGTAGACTGGGGTTCAAATCCCACCACAGCAGATGGCGTAATTTGAATTCAAATGAAAAACCTGGGACTAAGAATCTACTGATTATTTATTGTCAACAGTTTGACAAAACCATCTGGTTCACTGATGTCCTTTAGAGAAGGAAATCTGCTGTTCTTACCCTTCCTGGCCTACTTCAGCAGCAGTGGTTAACACTACCTCACAGCATCAGGGTCCCAGGGTTGATTCCAGCCTCAGCTGGGGTAGTGGAAGCAGATGTGATATAAGGTGCACCTGGTCACACACCAATAGGACGGGGGGGGGGGGGGGGGGGGGATGTGGTCCACAGAAGGATACAGAGTTGTAGTTCAAATGGACAGCGTGGTCAGTGCAGGCTCGAGGGCCAAATGGCCTGTACTTGTGCTGGAATTTTCATTGAATGACCTGTCTGCACTGTAGGGACCCTACAATTTGTGTCACTAACACTGGAACCTCAGCCTCATCCCCAAATACAAACATGTACTGGGAAAAGCAGTGAGCAACTGTTAAATAAACATGTACCTGCAGACCACAGGGAACAGATACATTACCTCCCCTGCTCCCTGTCACCACTGAACAGACAGCTGCTGGGACAAGTTCAGCTCCCAAGACACTGCCACTCCACTAGAACTTTACAGCATTAGCTACTAACTACACCCACACCCCACCTCCCTGCCCAAACAAGTCTCACCTCACTGAGCAATCAGAGCATACCAATCATCTGAACATTCAGACTGGGGCAGTAATGCAGTCATCATCTTTGCCACTAACACAACAAGCACCAAGTTTACCAGCTCACGCTGAACTCACCAAGACTAACCTGTTGGAGGGTGGCCTCTGAGAAGGTGCAGTGATTCTCTTCCTGCCCTCAGCACCTCAGTGTAACGCTGCCAGTATCATGCATCCGCTGCTCCCATCAACATCTGTAATCAAAGAACTGGTTAGTCTTCACACATTCACAAATACATCATCATGTACTGGGAGGAGCAGTGAGCAACTCAAAGATGCATCTGCAGGCCACAGGGTGCAGATACACTACCTACCCAGGCCCCTGATACTCAACAGCCAACACAGCCGCTGGCAAAGGTTCACTTACCAGGACGAGCTGCTAATACCAACTCCCTCCCCCACCTCACTGCCCAAACAAGTCTCCCCTTGCTGAGCAAATCAGAGCATACCAATCATCTGAACATTCAGACTGGGGCAATAACGCAGTCATCATCTTTGCCATTAACACAAGTTTACCAGCTCACATTGAACTCACCGAGACAGCCAGCAGAGCACCTCCCGCAGCAGAGAGTATCCTGTACCTGCAACACACAGGAGAGTCAATTAATAACACTTGCAACCTAGTGTCCAGTGTAGAAGCAAGATTTAGTCAGAATCCCAGGACAATTCCAACATCTGCCACTAACTCTGGGACCTTGGCCTATGCCTTTCCCAAATACAACACATGTACTGGGAGGAGCGGTGAGCAACTCCAGCAGGGGGAGGCAATGGTCTAGTAGTATTAATTGATGGACTATTAACCCAGAAACTCAGCTGATGTCTTGGGTTCAAATCCCACCACAGCAGATAGTGGAATTTAAATTCAATGAAAAACCTGGGACTAAGTATCTACTGATTATCCATTGTCAACTGTCTGAAAAAAAAAACCCATCTGGTTCACTCATGTCCTTTAGGGAAGGAAATTTGCTGTCCTTACCCTTCCTGGCCTACTTTGGCTGCAGAGTAGTTAACAGTCTGCCTCTCAGCAGCAGGATCCCAGGTTTTGCTCCAGCCTCAGCTCACTGTGCTGAGTCTGCATTCTTCCCATGTCTGTGTGGGTTTACCCCTGGGGGCTCTAGTTTCCTCAGTCCAAAAGATGTGGTTAGGTGGATTATCCACGCTAAATTGCCTCTTAGCACAGCAAATTCACTAGGGTCATGGGACAGGGCCTGGGTTAGAACAGCACTTGATGGGCCAGAAAAAAAATCTATATTCCAGAGTGGAAGAGTCAGTTACTATGGGGCAGAGGTTCAAGGTGTTGAGGGACAAGATGAAGTTTTTTGTTAGAGGGTGGTGCGTGCCTGGAACACTGCCAGGTAAGCAGATACAGTAGTGACTAAGGGGCACCTGGACAAACCCATAGGACAGGAATAGAGGGATATAGTGCACAGAATACAGGATTTTAGTTCAGTTGGAACAGCATGGTCAGTGCTGGCTTGAGGGCCAAAGGGCCTCTACCTGTGCTGGAATTGTCATTTAAATGACCTGTCTGCATTGTAGGAATCCTACAATTTGTGTCACTAACACTGGAACTTCAGCCTCATCCCCAAACATGTACTGGGAAGAGCAGGGTGCAACTGTTAGAAAGAAGTCTATCTGTTCCCTGTGGTCTGCAGGTACATTACCTACCCCACTCCCTGCTGTCACTGAACAGTCAGCACAGCTGCTGGGACAAGTGCAGTTCAAGATACTGTCACTGCACTAGAACACTACAGCATTAGCTGCTAACTACACCCACATCCCACCTCCCTGCCCAAACAAGTCTCCCCTCACTCAGCAATCAGAGCATACCAATCATCTGAACATTCAGACTGGGGCAGTAATGCAGTCATCATCTTTGCCACTAACACAACAAGCAGCAGTGAGTGTACTCACCAGACAATGATTCAGACTAACCTGTTGGAGGCTGGCCCTGGAGAAGGTGCAGTGATTATCTTCCTGCCCTGAAGAACTCCAAGTGTAACGCTGCCAGTATTTCACATCTGCTGCTCCTGTCACCATCTGCAATAAAAGATCTGGTCAGTCTTGCACCCTGTGTCTGTGTGGGTTTACCCCCAGGTGCTCTAGTTTCCTCAGATCCAAAAATGTGCAATTAGGTGAATTATCCATGCTAGATTGCCCCCTTAGCACAGCAAATTCACCAGGGTCATGGGATAGGACCTGGGTTGCAACAGTGCTTGATGGGCCAGAAAAAAAACTTTTCCTCAGGATAGTGGAAAACTCAATTACTATGGGGCAGAGGTTTAAAAGGTGTGAGGGACAAGGTTAAGTGTTTTTGTTAGAGGGTGGTAGCTGCCAAGGGAGGCAGTGGAAGCAGATATAATAGTGAGTTAAGGGGCATCTGGACAATTACATCAACAGGAGTACCTAGGCACTCCCTGCTGTCACTGAGCAGTCAGCGCAGCTGCTGGGACAAGTTCAGCTCTCAAGCTGCTAACTACACCCACACCCTGCCTCCCTGCCCAAACAAGTCTCCCCTCACTGAGCAATCAGAGCATACCAATCATCTGAACATTCAGACTGGGGCGGTAATGCAGTCATCATCTTTGCCACTAACACGACAAGCACCAAGTTTAACAGCTCACACTGAACTCACCAAGACAGCCAGCAGAGCGCCTCCTGCAGCAGAGAGAGTATCCTGTACCTGTAACACAGGAGATAGGCAGTTAATAACACTTCCAACCCAGCATCCAGTGTAGAAGCAAGATTTAGTCAGAATGCCATTGTCGACTGTCTGAAACAACCCATCTGGTTCACTGATGTCCTTACCCTTCCTGGCCTACTTTAGGCAGCACACTGGTTAACACTACCTCACAGCACGAAGGTCCCAGGTTTGATTCCAGCCTCAGCTCACTGTCCGAGTCTGCATTCTCCCTGTCTGTGTGGGTTTATCCCCATGTGCTCTAGTTTCCTCAGTCCATAGTTGTGCAGATTAGGTGGATTATCCATGCTAAATTGCCCCTTAGCACAGCAAATTCACCACGGTCATGGGATAGGGCCTGGGTGGGAGCTGTGCTTGATGGGCCAGAAAAAAATCTTTTCCCTAGGGTGGTGGAAGAGTCAATTACTATGGGGCAGAGATTTTAAAAAAGGTGCTGAGGGACAAGGTTAAGTTTTTTGTTAGAGGGTGGTGGGTGCCTGGAACACTACTAGGAGGTAGTGGAAGCAGATATGATGTAAGGGGCTCCTGGACAAATACATCAATTAGGACAGGAATAGACGTATATGGTCCATAGAAGGATACAGGGTTTTAGTTAGTTGGACAGCATGGTCAGTGCAGGCTTGGGGGCCAAGGGCCTGGATCTGTTTGAATTGTCATTTAAATGACCTGTCTGCACCGTAGGGATCCTACAATTTATGTCATTAATACCAGAACATCAGCCTCATCCTCAATACAACCATGTACTGGGAAGAGCAGTGAGCAACTGTTAGATAAACATGTACCTGCAGACCACAGGGAACAGACATTATTTACTCTGCTCCCCATCACCACTGAACAGACAGCTGCTGGGACAAGTTCAGCTCCCAAGATACTGTCACTCCACTAGAACACTACAGCATTAGCTACTAACTACACCCACACTCCACCTCCCTGCCCAAACAAGTCCCCCCTCACTCAGCAATCAGAGCATACCAATCATCTGAACATTCAGACTGGGGCAGTAATGCAGTCATCATCTTTGCCACTAACACAAGCAAGTTTACCAGCTCACACTGAACTCAGAGACTAACCTGTTGCAGGGTGGCTCTTGAGAAGGTGCAGTGATTATCTTCCTGCCCTCAGCACCTCCAAGTGTAACGCTGCCAGTATTTCACATCCACTGCTCCCATCAACACCTGTAATAAAGTAACTGGTTAGTCTTCACACCATTCACAAACACATCATGTACTGGGAGTAGCAATGAGCAACTCATGAGATATATGCTCCCTGTGGCCTCAGATACATTACCTACCCTGGCCCCTGACACTGAACAGTCAACACAGCTACTGGCACAGGTTCACTTCCCAGGACATTAGTTGGTAACATCAACACCCTCCCCTGCCTCCCTGCCCAAACAAGTCTCCCCTCACTGAGCAAATCAGAGCATACCAATCATCTGAACATTCAGACTGGGGCAGTAATGCAGTCATCATCTTTGCTGCTAAAAGCAGCAACAAGCTTAACACCTCACACTGAACTCACCAAGACAGCCAGCAGAGCACCTCCTGCAGCAGAGAGTATCCTGTACCTGTAACACAGGAGAGTCAGTTAATAACACTTCCAAGCCTGCTCCTGTGCAAACACAGGGTCATACTGGCAGCCTTTACTCTAGCCCAATGGACAACATATCTGGCACTAACTCTGGGACCTTGTACTATACCATTCCCTAATACAACATGTACTGGGAGTAACAGCGAAGAACTCATATCTGCTTCCTGTGGCCTGCAGATACAGTACCTACCCCAACCCCTGTCACTGAACAGTCAGCACAGCTGCTGGGACAGGTTCAGTTCCCAGGCCATTAGCTGCTAACTACACTCACTCTGCCTCACTGCCCAAAACAAGTCACCCCTGAGCAATCAGAGCATACCAATCATCTGAACATTCAGACTGGGGCGGTAATGCAGTCATCATCTTTGCCACTAACACAACAAGCACCAAGTTTACCAGCTCACACTGAACTCTGAGACAGCCAGCAGAGCACCTCCTGCAGTAGGGCATATCCTGTACCTGTAACACACAGGCAGTCAATTAATAACACTATCACCCAGCATCAAATCATAGAATCCCTATAGTGCAGGAGGAAGCCATGTGGCCCATCGAGCCTGCACCAACCACAATCTCACCCAGGCTGTACTCTCGTAACCACATTTACCATTCGCCTCTCCCCTCCCCCACCCCCAGCCACATTTAGGCCACACTGGGTTAAGGACAGCACCTCTCCTTCCCTAAAGGGATGGCAATGAATCACCCAGAACTAGCTTTATAACTTCCATTTTAATTTAAATTCCATTAGCTGCCAGAATGGGATTTGAACCAGAATTTCCCCAGCACTTCAACCTGGGCTCCTGGATTACCAGCCCAGTGACATTAGTCACAGTAAATGTGGCGTTACAGGGATAAGGCCAGAGTAAAAACACTTGCGTCAAACTTAGCCCAAAGATATGGTTACAATGCCCCATCTTCCCATAACAAAAACAGCAAGATTCAAAAGAATTGAATTTCTGGTGGGAAAACAGTCCAAACATGCTAAGCCTGGCTTACTCATGCAATGATGGGATAAGCCTGGGTACAGCACACATGCTTATGAGGACCAAAATCATTGTCAACTACAATGGAGGGGGGAGGCAGCCAGAGAACTGAAGATGGGGGAAATAAAAAGGTTATTCTGAACCAAGATACCCACCTGATGTTACAGTCAAAGATCACACTCTGCGGCACCTGCCCTAGAGGGAGATGAGAGAATCAGAACAGTTTTTCTAGACATTGCCCCCACCTCTCCTCCAGCAACCCAGCTAATGCTGCATCAGTTTTATCAAAGCATCACAGCTGTTCAGCAGAACGAAATTCCACTAATAAAAGCAACCATCATGTTACAGCAGCATTAACAAAGTTGCTTATTGCTACAATACCTGATTCTCAAAGCCCCAACACTGAGAACTGTCCCTTTGCGAAGTGGGGCATAGTCACTAGCACTGCCACCCCACAGCACCAGGGGCCTGGGTTCGATTCCTGGTTTGGGTCACTGTGTGGAGTTTGCACATTATCCTCATGTGGGTTTCCTCCCACAGTCCAAAAGAAGTGGTAGTTAGGTGGATTGGCCATGCTAAATTGACCCTTTGTCAGGAGGAATAGCTAGGATAAATGTTTGGTTACAGGAATTGGGCCTGGATGAATTTCTGGTGGGAAAACAGTCCAAACATGCTAAGCCTGGCTTACTCATGCAATGATGGGATAAGCCTGGGTACAGCACACATGCTAATATGAGGACCAAAATCACTGTCAACTACAATGGGGGGGGGGAGGCAGCCAGAGAACTGAAGATGGGGGAAATAAAAAAAACAGTTATTCTGAACCAAGATACCCACCTGATGTTACAGTCAAAGATCACACTCTGCAGCACCTGCCCTAGAGGGAGATGAGAGAATCAGAACAGTTTTTCCAGACATTGCCCCCACCTCTCCTCCAGCAACCCAGCTAATGCTGCATCAGTTTTATCAATAGCATCATAGATGTTCAGCAGAACGAAATTCCACTAATAAAAGCAACCATCATGTTACAGCAGCATTAACAAAGTTGCTTATTGCTACAACACCTGATTCTCAAAGCCCCAAGATTTTGAGAACTGCCCCTTTGCGAAGTGGGGCATAGTCACTAGCACTGCCACCCCACAGCACCAGGGGCCTGGGTTCGATTCCTGGTTTGGGTCACTGTGTGGAGTTTGCACATTATCCTCATGTGGGTTTCCTCCCACAGTCCAAAGGAAGTGGTAGTTACGTGGATTGGCTATGCTAAATCGACCCTTAGTGTCAGGAGGAATAGCTAGGATAATGCTTGGTTACAGGAATTGGGCCTGGGTGAGAGTGTGGTCAGTGTGAACTAGATGGCCTCCTTCTGCACTGTAGGAATTCTATGTTAAACCTGGATTTGATGTGGAGAACCAGATTGTCCAGTATCACTGAAGTTAACCAACCGGCTCAGTGCCAGGAGGAACTAGCTATGCTAAGTGTGTGGTGTTACAGGGAAAGGGGCTGGGTGGGATTGTGGCAGGTCAATCTCGATAGGCTGAATAGCCTCCTTCTGCAGTGTAGGAAGGTATGCTAAAGGGCACAGAAATGATTGTATGTTGTAAAAATATAGTTGCTATTTATACAGCAGGGAACATGAACAATCCAACCAAGACCTGTTTAATCTTATTCTGACTGATAGTGTTGGAAATATTGACCCCCTGCCCCTCTAGGATGTTAAATACAGGGGAGCAGTCCCCACAACATTTACTCCCATCCCCCCAGTTTTGCACTGTAGTCAACCCATACCCAATCTGGAAACACCAACACTTACCAAGCCAATGGGACAGAGTCTTGATCAACACCCAGGCTGAAAGAGAATTAACAAAAGTGAGCAAGTGGACACCAGCTGAATGCAGGGAATCTGATGTAGATTGAAGTCACTCAGGATGTTCAAACTCTTTTCACACAGACTCAAAGTGAGCTAAGGATCATCATCACTGGACAGGTCACTATAAGGAGCAGCGTCACCTTTGAGTACAGACTCTGACAGCAGACTCTGGATTCACTCCACTTGGGAGAGCAAGGCAGCAGGGACAAATTGGGCCAAAGGGCTGTGAACCTCCATCAGACCCTCATTGAGGAGGGTCTGCAATTGTCTCCAATCAGGAGCTGTCCCACTGATTACTGAGTGGTGTAGGATCAGGAACCCAGGCAAAGCACCCACAGGCCACAAATCAACTTGCACCAGTGCACTGTGCACAAATCCAAAACAAGTTTATGGGGAAGGGGCAGAACTTCAGAATCCCCAGTGCAAAGGCCATTTAGCCCACTGAGTCTGCAGTGACCACAATCCCACCCTGGGTGGGTCTCCATAACCACATACATTTACCTTAATAATCCCCCGACAGTAAGATAATTTAATACAGCCAATCCACTTAACCTGCACAACTTTGGACACCAAGGGGCAACTTAGCACAGCCAATCCACCCAAACCCACACATCTGTGGGAGGAAGCCAGAAACCCAGAGGAAACACAGGCAGAACATGCAGACTCCACAGAGACCCAACTCAGGAACTGAACCCATATCCCTGGCACAGAGAGCAGAGCTAACCACCATACTACTGGTACAGAGCAGGCCAGCCCAAACTATCTGCTGTCAGCTCACACAGGTGACGCTGCCCATTAAGTTAGAGAAGATGCTCACCTGGTTTGAGCCCGTAACACCGATCCATCTTCGGTCACCTTAAAGAGACAAGCAAACAGCATTGGAAAGGAGTTCTCTCCTGCCTGATCACTGCCTCTCTCCCCATGGTCCCATCAGACTGTTCACAGAACAAGCTGTCCTCATCTCTCACAACAAGAGACAGTGGGTTCACCTTTGCAGGTTCTGCCTCATCGCAGTGAGTAAGACAGGAATGGAATCATCACAAGGACATACTGGGGGGAACGTGGAAAGCAATTCTCAGGCCTGAGACTATGATCTGAAATATATGGCCTAGAGCTCAGGAAAGTTATTTGTCACAAGTAAGGTTTACACTAATACTGCAATGAAGTTGCTGTGAAAATCCCCTAGTCGCCACACTATTCAGGTACACTGGAGGAAGAATTTATTATAACTAATACACCCTAATCAGCACATCTTTTCAGCATCCAGAGGAAATCCACACACACACAGAGAACATGCAAACTCCAGTGACCCAAACTGAGAATTGAACTGTGGTGCTGAGGGGCAGCAGTGCCAACCATTGTGCAGCCCCAGCCAGGGGTGTGGACTCCCTGTCTGAGCCAGCAGAGAAATAGGCCAGACAAACTTCTCTTGTTTAGCAGAGCCTTTGGTTCAGCTTCATGCTGTGTTAGTGAGCAGCCAGCCCAGTCAGTCAGCACTGCTTCAGGGGGTATGCAGTGACTGAGATGCATTACCCCCTCCAAGCAAGATGTACAACTGGCACATTAAAAACACAGCCAACAAAGCAAGATCTTCACCAGCCTGAATACCATCCCAATGGCTATCCTCGAGATACAGTTCCACTTACCTGGCATCACTGCTTGTGTGCTGTCAGAGCCATACCTGGAATGCAAGGAGAGGGTGTGTGAATGGGCATAAGGGAGGCAGGAGTGTCACAGAGCACTGGCTGGTTTGATCAGGGCTTTGGTGACTAGTGCATCATTCGGCAAGATCTGTCGTCCACTTACAGGCTAACGCCAGTTATCATCCTTTCAAACCACCAGTGAGTACCCACCCCACCCAAACTGCTCAACCCAAGGACACGCCAACTGCCAGCCAGCCCCACCACCAAAAACACTCAGCTCCACCCCATGAACCCAACACCCACATCCAGCCCTACTTCCCTCCAGCTGACAACACCAAACCCCCCCCCACTCCTATTAATGATATCAAAACGCCACCATCTCAAATAACCCCCCAACTAGCAATGACAGCCTCACGACCCCAGCTCCCCCCAAAATGCATGGATTAGAACCTGCATCCCTAGAGGAGCCTTTCTCAATTCCAGAGCTCAGTAAGAAGTCTCAACACCAGGTTAAAATCCAATAGGTTTATTTGGTATCACAAGCTTTCAGGAGGACTGCTCCTTCCTCAGGTGAGTGCTGAAGGCAGTAAAAAGTCTGACAACACCAGGTTTAAGTCCAACTGATTTATTTGATAGTAAACTCACTAGCTTTTGAGGTTTCCCTCTTCTTCAGGTGAATGGAGAGTTCTGACCTTAAGAAGAGGGAAACTTCGAAAGCTAGTGAGTTTACTATCAAATAAATCGTTTGGACTTAAATCTGATGTTGTCAGACTTTCTACTGTGTTTACCCCAGTCCAACGCCAGCATATCCACATCATGAGTGCTGAAGGAGCAGCACTCAGCTTGTAAATCCAAATAAACCAATTGGGGCTTTAACCTGGTGTTGAGACTTCTTACTGTGCCCACCCCAGTCCAATGCCAGCCCCTTCACATTAACAGCTCTCTACTTACCCATTGCTCATGCCCCAGGTCACTTGCAGCTGATCTGAAAGGGAGAGACAGACAAGAGGTGAGATTCTGAACACATCCCCTTACAGCCAGGACCCAGCCTGAGCAGCTGCACCATCAGAGTTGCACCGCAATTCAGCATTAGCTTTCAGACGAACAAGACTCAATTTACAACATCATTTGGTGCGAGACACCCCCCAGTGTATCACTGCCTCCTTCAGTGCATGGTCAGAGTGGGCACATGCCAGGCCCCTGAATTAATCCAGCACACAGTTTAAGGCACTAATCCATCTAGACAGATCAAGGATGCTTTAAAAAGGAACTCTGTAGACATTACCCACTGATGGAACTAGGAGCACTGTTCTTAGCACTGCTGCTTCAGTGCCAGGGACCTGGGTTTGATTCCCATCTTGGGTCACTGTCTGTGCAGTCTACACATTCTCTCCATGTCTGCATGAGTTTGCTCTGGGTGCTCCAGTTTCCCCCCCACACTCTAAACATGTGCTGGTTAGGTAGATTCACCCAAGCAGGTACCAGAGTGTGGCAACTACAGGAAATTTCATAGTAACTTCATTTCAGTGAAAACACAAGCCTTACTTGTGACTGACAAAATAAACTTCCAGAAAGTGACTGGTCAGTGAAGATGTGATGGGCCAAGTTTTTCTGCACTGCAGGGATTTGAAGAACCACCTGGGAGCAATTAGGGTAAATAGGTGCCCAAGGTGCAATCTCAGTTGGGGAGTACAGGGTAGATGA
The DNA here is from genome assembly GCF_965287045.1 of Carcharhinus amblyrhynchos. Classification (NCBI taxonomy): domain Eukaryota; kingdom Metazoa; phylum Chordata; class Chondrichthyes; order Carcharhiniformes; family Carcharhinidae; genus Carcharhinus; species Carcharhinus amblyrhynchos. Next base: position 782,516 of record NW_027649827.1, on the reverse strand, counting down.
TACAGACAGCCTGTCATGTTGTAGATGGAAAGCTAGAATACTTCACCATGGGACAAAAGGATAGAAACTGGGTCACTGCCACTCAGTGTGCAGACATACTTTGCATTACTGAACATACAGATCTCCCACATACTACTGAGTTACTACCTGTGTAGTAGTAAGGGTGTGGAATGCCCTGCCTGCAGTTGTGGACTTGCCAACTTTCAAGGGCGTTCAAATGGTCAGTGGATAGGCATATGGATAACACTGGAATAGTTTAGGTTAGAGGGTCATTAGTTTTGTTCCACCAGTCAGTGCAACACTGAGGCCGAAGGACCTGTACTGCGCTGTAATGTTCTATGTTTACATTATGTGGCACACTGGTTAGCAATGCTGCCCTGCCCCTCAGCCCCAGGAACTCAAGTTCAATTCCTAGCTCAGGTTACTGTTAGTGTGGAGTCTGCATATTCTCCGTGTCTGCATGGGTTTCCTCCAGGGGCTCTAGTTTCCTTCCACTGTCCAAAGATGTGCATGTTAGGAGGCATGACCATGCTAAGTTACCCCCTTGGCATCCAAAGATCCTTAGAGGGGTTAGCAGGGCAAATACATGGGGCTACATGGATAGAACAGTCAGTGCAGACTCAATGGGCCAAAGGGCCTCCCCTTCTGCACTGTAGGGACTCTATGAAAACATATCAACACCAGCAGGAAGACAACCCCTCCAGTCACTCTGCAGAGCCCCTGCTTCTCCCCAAAACAGCTACCTCAGATGGTTAGTGAGAATCCTCCGTTCTTGCTGCGTGGTCACAGAGAGGTCCTGGTCCTGCTGTGGGAGGAAAAGATGTTATCACTGGGGTATCTGACCATTGGGGAGGAGAGAGGTCAAATGGCCTCTGCTGTGCTCAGAACACATTCACTTCAACTTTAATTCAGATATATGCTTGACAATTAGTGATCATCATTTGAACAGCAGCTTTCAGTTACTGAACCCCACCTCCCAGCAGGCTGGGTGCAATCTGATCTGACTGGGTGGCAGATTCATAGCACTCCATCCTACATTTTAAATGAACTAAGCAATGGAACTGAACCTGGAGCATAGATTCCCTACAGTGCAGGAGGCAGCCATTCAGTCCACCAAGTCTGCATGGACCACAATCTCACACAGGCCCTATATTCCCATAGCCCCACATATTTACCCTGCTAATCCCCCTGACACATGGGTTGATTTAGTATGGCCAATCAACCTAACCAGCACATCTTTGGAGTGTGGGAGGAAACTTGAGCACCTGAGGAAACTCACAAAGGCACATGGAGAATATGCAAACTCCACAGACAGTGACCCAAGAGCAGAATTGAACGCAGGTTACAGGTGCTGTGAGGCAGCAGTGCTAACCATACTGCCACCCTAAAAATGAGGAAGGATCTTGTAGAAACAAGATTATGAAGTGAATAGATAAGACGGAAGCATGGAAGTTGTTTCCACTGGTGGGTGAAACTAGAACCAAGGGGCATGGCCTCAAAAAAGGGGGAGCAGATTTAGGACTGAGTCGAGGAGGAACTTCTTCCCACATAAGGTTGTGAATCTGTGGAATTCCCTACCCAGTTGAGGCTACCTCATTGAATGTTTTTAAGGCAAGGACAGATAGATTTTTGAACAGTAAAGGAATTAAGGGTTATCATGAGCAGGCAGGTAAGTGGAGCTGAGTCCACAAAAAGACCAGCTACAATCTTACTGAATGGTACAGCAGGCTCAAGGGACCAAGTGGTCAACTCCTAGCTCTTAAGAACAGAAGAGCAGGACCTGGCCATTAAGCCTAACCCATATCATGGCTGACAATCTATGCGAACCCATACTCACCAAACCCTCCCACAGCCCTTTCTTACTAGTCCAGAAATCCACATCCACCATAAACATTGTGAAAGAATATTAAACTAGAAAGGGCACTGGGGAAAAGTTACAGAACTGGAGACCAAGGGGTACACATTCATGCTCCTTGAAAGTGGAGTCACATGTGGACGGTGTGGTGAAGGCAGCATTCAGCATGCTTGGTTTCATCAGCCAGAACATTGAATACAGGAGTTGGGATGTCTTGAAGTTGTACAAGACATTAATAAGGCCACACTTGGAATACTGTGTGCAATTCTGGTCACTATTATAGAAAGGATATTTTTAAACCAGAAAGCGTGCAGAAAAGATTGACTAGGATGCTACCAGGACTTGATGGTTTGAGTTATAAGGAGAGGCTGGATAGACTGGGATTTTCTCCTGGAGCACTGGCCCGAAGGGCTATGCTGTACCTCCACTACCACCTTCTGCCCCAAATGCCAGATCTTGTATCTTGAGCCTGTGACCCTTTGTTATAGACACTGCAGCCAGAGGAAACATCCAGTTTGTCCAGCTCAAACGAGTTTTGGATATCTCAGTGAGATTCCCTTTCAGTTCCAGTGAATACAGACCCAGTCAACCAAACTCTCCCCTGTGGAATCTAGCACTACGACGCAGGATCATTATTACTGACTGCTTTACACTCGGAACACCCCAGCCCCACAAGGCAAAAAGCTCTACACAGCAGGGACACTACAATACAAAGGAGAAAGGAGACACTCACCTCAAGACAGCAAGCTGGCCAGAACCAAGGAAGAACCTGTAAAGAAAAGGAATATCTCACTTCAACCATGTAGCACCAAAGGTTGAGATTCCTACACCAACAGAGTTCACTTTGCCGTCTCAGAAACCAAACCCCTCCCAGGTGAAAATACAAATAGGTATAGTATCTGCCAGAACAGATCAGGACCAGGTTTGACAAAGACTTTGCTGCTGTTGCTTTACTTGGTGCCCAGCACCTTTCAGTGACTGATCAGATTTAGGGTAGGGTGGGAGAGCAGTACAATTCCACTGCTACTCAGTCATCATAAATTTCTACAGGAATATACAGTAAGAGAGAATTCATAGAAAACATCATAGTAGCCTGGTGCTCAGTCACTGCTCCCAGTCTAAAATGCACTTCAATTAACATATGTACCAGAAAAATCACTGGAATATTACCTGTACAGACAACACCATCCTGTCCACATCTGAAATGCAAAATTCAGATTTAATCACTTAATTAATCGACTCCAACCCATATGAAGATCATAAACTCAGCAGTGCCACAAATGGTTGCAAAGTCAAGACAGTCACTACATGCAGCAGGCGACGGTGCAGAGGGACCTCGGGGTCCTTGTGCATGAGTCGCAAAAACCCAGCCTGCAGGTGCAGCAGGTGGTCAGGAAGGCGAATGGGATGCTGGCCTTCATAGCGAGGGGGATTGAATATAAAAGTAGGGAGGTCTTGCTGCAGCTGTATAGGGCATTGGTGAGGCCGCAGCTGGAGTACTGTGTGCAGTTTTGGGCGCCGCACCTGCGCAAGGATATTTTGGCCTTGGAGGGAGTGCAGAGGAGGTTTACTAGGCTGATACCGGAGTTGAGGGGGTTGAGCTATGAGGAGAGGCTGAATAAACTAGGCTTGTACTCGTTAGAGTTTAGAAGAATGAGGGGAGATCTCATTGAGACGTACAAGATGATGAATGGGATGGATAGGATAGAGGTGGAAAGACTCTTCCCGCTCAAAAAAGACAGTAGGACTAGGGGGCACAGCCTCAAGATAAAGGGGGGGCAGTTCAGAACGGAGTTGAGGAGGAACTTCTTCACTCAAAGGGTGGTGAATCTCTGGAATTCTCTGCCCGTTGAAGTGGTGGAGGCTGCCTCGCTAAATATTTTTAAGAAGCGGGTTGATGGGTTTTTGATAAGAGAGGGGATTAAGGGTTATGGGGAGAGGGCGGGAAAGTGGAACTGAGCCACGACAGATCAGCCATGATCTTATTGAATGGCGGGGCAGGCTCGAAGGGCCAGATGGCCTACTCCTGCTCCTATTTCTTATGTTCTTATGTTCTTATGTACATCGTTACAGAGCAACAGGTAATCCATGTCTGCACCAGCTCCCTCCAGACAATCAGGGAGTCCCAGAGGGTACAACAGGCCACTTAACACAGGAAGCCTGCATCAAACCACCGCACCCCCCACCACCCCACAATAGAGCACTCAGGCCTGTTTCCCATCTCTGCAATTTCCTACAGTCACCATGGCCAATCCCCCTAACCTTCACATCTTTGGACACCAAGGGACAATGTAACATGGTGATTCCACACATGGGAAGAATGTGCAAACTCCAGTCACCCAAGGCCAAAAACCTGGGTCCCTGCTGCTTTGAAGCAACAGTGCTAACCACATCAATTCGTGCATTTTGCCCCACCCCTTGTCTCTACTTCAGGACCTCTAGAAGCAGGGAATCGCACCTCCCGCCCCCACCCCCTGCCCAGAAGTGTCCAGAACACTGTCTTTAAGACAGGGCTAAAATTCTTAATTTAACTGGGGGAATGAAAGGTTATCAGGGCTCAGCAGCATTTTGAGCTGTGGTTACAATCAGAACAGCCACAATCTCACCAAATGGGAGAGCAGGCTCAAGTGGTCTAATCTTAACCAGTCTGTTCAGAACTCTGAAAAACCAGGATTCCTACTCAGTGAATTAATTGCAAAATGGTGGCTTAAAAAAAATGACATGCAGAACATGTATTTGCAAGAGGGTCACTAACACAAGACAGATACAAGACAAAGCAGGAACATTGCAACCCTGCTTTAAAAATACACCCAAGTATATTTTGCAAGATGAGGAATTAGGGAGTTAAAAAACAGATGGAGGGAAGGAATAGAGATAAAAAAACTATGATACCCAGCCTGCAAACGTTTGGAGATCTGGGCACAGGGTGGGAAAGGGAGATAATTTTATCACTAATTCTCCCAATTTCAAAGCAAAACTGAATGTTTCAACCCTGTTAAGGAAAAATACCACTTTAACATAGTGAGCACGCCAAGGATTTAGGGAATGACAGCACATGGAAGCAGGGGAGGAAATGGAGGTTGAAAAAGACTTAGTAATGCAAGGATTAATCCAGCCTTCAGATATTTAGGGAAATGGGAGGTTAAAAAAGTACTTTATAATACAAGGATTGACCCAGCCTGCAGATATTTGGGGAAATGGAGATTAAAAAACATTTTATAATACAAGGATTAATCCAATCTGCAAATATTTGCAGAGGAAAGAGAGCAAGAATTTTATCATTAACTCTTCCAATCTCAAGAGAAAGTTAAACAGAGTTGAAATATTCCAGTTTTTAAGACAAGTGCATCTTAATATAGTTAGTATGGTAAGGAATTGGAAAGTTTAAACACACGGAGACTAAGAGAGTTTCCAATGCAAGAGTTAATCCAGCCTGCTGATCTCAGCAGATCTGGTGCAGGGGAAAGTGAATTGGAACATCAGCTGCTCGCCCGCTCTCAGAATGCAAGAAAAAGTCTAATCACAGTTTGGATTCATTACAGGTCTGTGATAGAAGCTCTCATCACGGAGAGGGGAGCGCCATCGAGGGGAAATAATCACACGAGGTGGAAGCTGAGGGGCAGCACTAGCTGATGGGGGACGAATGGAGAGGATTGGGGAGGCGGGTGAGGTCGGATGGCGATGGATTACCCAGGCCCCCAACTTCTCCTTTCACTCACCTTCAGAGGCAGCGACAAAATGGCCGAGCAACCACGGGTCACGTGTTTTATAGCCGGTCCCCCGGGGCATTCTGGGTGCAGGGTACCTCAGCCAAACTAAACATCACTTTTTAAACCCGAAAACCCCACATCCATCCACCAATTCCTCGGAAAATCGACTCTAATCACAATTAAAATATATTTTCCAGCTAAAAGTTAAAGGGAGGGTCAACTTTGACGTCTCCACTTCCGGGTGAAAGGGCAGACCTTGCTTTTAGCGCCAAACGTCTTGGCCATTTTCCCGCCTCCTGGAGATTTCCAGCTCCATAGCCTTCACTCATTAGATTTCTTTCACACAAATAAACACTTTACAAAGCCTATATTGTAATGCAAACATTAAATAGCACAATACCCTGCTCCCTCACTCTGATTTACTATGGTCCCCTGTATTAGCATGCAGTGAAAAGTGTTGTTTCACGCGCGCTATGCAGACAGAGCATACCCTTCATAGAGAAGGAAAGGGTGCAAGAATGTAGTGTTACAATCACAGCTAGGGGGTAAAGAATTACCTGCAGCACAGAAGGAGGCCATTCAGCCCATTGAGTATGCACTGACCACAATCCCATCCGGACCCTATCCCCGTAACCCCATGCATTTATACCGAGCTAGTCCCCCTGACACTAAGGGGCAATTTACCCTGGCCAATCCACCTAATCTGCACATCTTTGGACACTAAGGGACAATTTAGCATGGCCAATCCACCTAATCTGCACATCTTTGGACACTAAGGGACAATTTAGCATGGCCAATCCACCTAACCTACACATCTTTGGACACTAAGGGACAATTTAGCATGGCCAATCCACCTAACCTACACATTTCTGTGCCCATTGGGCACCGCAGAGGCTGTGGTACATTATAGACCCTGATAATCACATTATGATTTGATATTTCAAGTTTTCTATTACTTCTGTTCGGGCTGTTCCCCTCCTTTTGGGGAGCTGTCCCTTTTACTCTATCCCTGAGTTAATTTGAGTTGCTTTATTTGGTTGGCCCTTCAAGAGGCTTAACCCACATATCTTTGGACTGTGGGAGTAAAGATCAACATAACATGAGGTCTGTTTATTACTTTGAAAGAATTATCCAATTAGTCCCGGTTAAAGTTAAAAGTTACAGCACGGAATGAGACCATTCAGCCCATCTTGTCTTTGCGAGCCCAGGGACACCCAGGTTATAGAGTTTTACAGCATGGAAACAGGCCCTTCAGCCCAACTTGTCCAGGCCACCCTATATGTTTTTAAACCCCTAAACTAATCCCAATTGCCTGCATTTCATCCATATCAGTCTATACCCATCGTACCCATATAACTGTCTAAATGCTTTTTAAAAGACAAAATTGTACCCGCCTCTACTACTACGTCTGGCAGCTTGTTCCAGACACTCACCACCCTCTGTGTGAAAAAATTGCCCCCTCTGGACCCTTTTGTATCTCTCCCCTCTCACCTTAAACCTATGCCCTCTAGTTTTAGACTCCCCTACCTTTGGGAAAAGATATTGACTATCTAGCTGATCTGTGCCCCTCATTATTTTGTAGACCTCTATAAGATCACCCCTCAGCCTCCTACAGTCCAGGGAAAAAACTCCCGGTCTATCCAGCCTCTCCTTATAACTCAAACTATAAAGTCCCGGTAGCATCCTAGTAAATCTTTTCTGCACTCTTTCTAGTTTAATAATATCCTTTCTATAATAGGGTGGCCAGAACTGTACACAGTGTTCCAAGGTGCTGTTTCTTATCCCACCTGTATGGAGTAAATCCCATTTGTATTTTCAAAATGGATTTTTAAAACGAATCTCCTAGCAACACTACATTCTGCACTCTCTCCTTTCCTTCTCTATGAACGGTATACTTTGTCTGTATAGCGCGCAAGAAACAATACTTTCCACCATATGTTAATACGTGTGACAATAGTAAATCGAATGAAATCGAATCACACAGCGCCTCAGTATGAATCTCATTAAAAATCGGTGGACAGGGCCTATTCTCGCTGGAGAGGCCAGCAGCAGGTGCCGACGGCCTTGTAGTGCCGCACCCCCGACTGCTGGCCTCCCGCACGTGTCCGGGCCGGCCTCAACTCCACCCCCCCAACCCTTGCTGCTCCCTCAATCTCCAGATCCCCCCACCCTCCCTCCCACAGCCCTGACCCGTCCCCTGCAGTCCCCCCCGACCGGCCGACCGCCCCCTCCCGATGTCCAAGCCCCGATCACTGGCTTCCCTCCCTCTGTCACCAACCCCGAGTGCGGAGTGGCAGCGGGACCCAGCCACTCCCCGACCGATCGACCCTGGAGGCCCCCACCTCCTATAGGCCCACCTCTTTGGCACAGCCCAGTGGGCAGTGCCAAGGTGTTCCCTGGGCAGTGCCAGGGGGCCAGGCTGGCAGTGCCAGGGTGGGGGTTTGCGGGGAAGGCTAGCGGGCCTATAGACTTCAGTCCCTGACCCACTAATCAGATGCAAAATTGGATGTAATGGATTTATCCAGCTGATTTCTGGCAGAGATGCAAGGGGACCCTGGCGCCCAGCGAGAAGCCCGCCTCACAGCCCACGCTTGAGTCTTGTGGCCTGCTGCACTGCTAATGCAGCACTGCAAGCTGGGAGAACCACCCCCTACATCCTGCACGCTAACATTTCCCTTTTCTCCTAAGCACTCTATGAATGGTATGTTTTTTTCTGTAGAACGCGCTAGAAACAATACTTTTCACTGTATCCCCATCAGACATAGGACCAGAATGAGGCCACTCGGCCCATCGAGTCTGCTCCACCATTCAATCATGGCTGATATTTTTCTCATCCCCATTCTCCTGCCTTTTCCCCATAACCCCTGATCCCCTTATTAATCAAGAGCCTATCTATCTCTGTCTTAAAGACACTCAATGACCTGGCCTCCACAGCCTTCTGCGGCAAAGAGTTCCACAGATTCCCCACTCTCTGACTGAAGAAATTCCTCCTCATCTCTGTTTTAAAGGATCGTCCCTTTACCCTGAGGTTGTGCTCTCTGGTTCTAGTTTTTCCTACTAGTGGAAACACCCTCTCCATGTCCACTCTATCCGGGCCTCACAGTATCCTGTAAGTTTCAATAAGATCCCCCCTCATCCTTCTAAACTCCAACGAGTACAGACCAGAGTCCTCAACCGTTCCTCATAGGAGAAACTCTTCATTCCTGGGATCATTCTTGTGAACCTCTTCTGGACCCTTTCCAAGGCCAGCACATCCCCAACCTATCCACTCTCTCCACACCCTGGCAATACTCTTGTAAACCTCCTCTGTACTCTCTCCAGGACAATTACTCCCTTCCTGTAATATGGTGACCAGGACTGCACGCGATACTCCAGTTGTGGCCCTGCGGATTCCCCCTCCCCACTTCTCATCTAATCTTTATTAAGTTCCCTCCAGAAGTGGGAAGTTGCGATAAGGTGGTGGAGATGGCAGGCTTTGGAAGTACTGAAGGAAACCGGCAGAGTGGCACAAATGTCTTTCTTCCAATGGACACAGGCACTCCATTATTTCAATCTGTGTCTCAACAACATATTGGGAGCAGGAGTAGACTACTTCCCCCTGCCCACCCACCCCCCCCTCAAAACACGCCCCCCCACCCATTCAACCCCCCAACACCATCCCGACCCTGCCCACAGGCCACAATCAGTAAGGATCGGCAACAACACCTCCTCCACCATCATCCTCAACACCGGTGCCCCCACAAGGCAGTGTCCTCAGCCCCTTACTCTACTCCTTATACACCAATAACTGTGCAGCCAAATTCCCCTCCAGCTCCATTTTTAAATTTGCTGATGACACCACTGTGGATCTCAAACAATGATGCGACGGAGAACAGGAATGAGATCAAGAATCTGGTGAACTGGTACGGCGACAATAATCTCTCCCTCAATGTCAACAAAACAAAGGAGATTGTCATCTGTGAGAAACGCAGCTCACAGTCAAACAATTTAGTCAAGTCAAGTTCTGAAGGAGCAAGATATTTTGTTTAACGTTCTTGCAAGACCGGGTGTCCAATAAAATAGGCACACCTTACATAAATTTGCAGCACATTTTATACTTTTTTACAAGCATTGTAATGGCTTTGCAATGTGTTGTTCTCCCCTAATTGGTGGTCCCTGTCCCATCTATGTGTTGTCATTCCCCTATTGGCTCGAGGTGCCCCAAGTTCCCATCCCCTCTACTCCCCATCTAACAATGTCTCCTGTTATCACAAGAGTGCATTAGCAAACTCATCCATCTTATCCAACACTGTTACATGTCCAGTTCAGATTGGCGGTAATCAATCCTTTGCCAACTTAATCACTGCTGTCCCGACTATCTCAGTGACCCCTTCCCCCTTTTATGCTTAGTTGTAGAAACAACACATCTTGCAGACCATTTGCTTTTTGTAACTTGGGCCCCTTATATTCCTTCAGGATATGGTGTATGCTTCACTGCACATCACACCTCTGGTGTTATCGCCACACCACAGGCAGTCTTTTTATTATCCCTAACTATTGCTGTGTTAGCAGCATCGAACCTTATGTCCTATGTTTCTGACTAAACTCACAGTTGTTTCCATAATGTGGGTTATCAATGTGCCTGACTATATCCAGTCTACCTGACTTTAAGCTATTTCTCTATGCTGTACAGATATGTGTGTTAACAGCATCTTTACCTATTGCTCACATCATCAGCTTCAGGAAGTGTAAAGGAGAACATGCCTCTGTCTACATCAATGGGGCTGGAGTGGAAATGGTCAAGGGCTTCAAGATTTTAGCTGTCCAGATCACCAACAACCTGTCCTGGTCCCCCCCATGCCGACACTATAGTTAAGAAAGCCCCACCAACACCTCTACTTTCTCAGAAGACTAAGGAAATTTGGCATGTCAGCAACGACTCTCACCAACTTTTACAGATGCCCCATAGAAAGCATTCTTTCTGGTTGTATCACAGCTTGGTCTGGGCTCCTGCTCTGCCCAAGACCGCAAGGAACTACAAAAGGTCGTGAATGTAGCCCAATCCATCACACAAACCAGCCTCCCATCCATTGACTCTGTCTACACTTCCCGCTGCCTCGGGAAAAGCAGCCGGCATAATTAAGGACCCCACACACCCCGGACATTCTCTCTTCCACCTTCTTCCATCGGGAACAAGGTACAAAAGTCTGAGGTCCCGTACCGACCGACTCAAGAACAGCTTCTTCCCTGCTGCTGTCAGACTTTTGAATGGACCTACCTCGCGTTAATTTGATCTTTCTCTACACCCTCGCTGTGACTGTAACACTACATTCTGTACTCTCTCCTTTCCTTCTCTATGAACGGTATGCTTTATCTATATAGCACACAAGAAACAATACTTTTCACTGTATCCCAATACATGTGACCACAATAAATCAAATCAAAAGGTCACAACTGATCTGATGGTGACCTCATCTCCACTTTCCTGCCTGTCCCCCTGCCCATAGAACAGTTCGAAAGTCTGTCTAACTCAGCTCTGAATATATTCAATGATCCAGCCTCCGCTGTTCACTTGAAGCAGAAAATGGGCAGCAGAATTATACCGTGGTTAGCACCGCTGCCTCACAGTGCCAGGGACCAGGGTTCAATTCCCAGCTTGGGTCACTCCCTGGGTTGAGTCTTCATGTTTCCTCCCACAGTCCAAAAGACATGTTGATTAGGGTGCATTGGCCGTGCTAAATTCTCCTTCAGTGTACCCCAACAGGCGCTGGAGTGCGGCGACTGAGGGACTTTCACAGTAACTTCATTGCAGTGTTAATGTAAGAATACTTGTGAACTAATAAATAAACTTTTAAAAGAAAACTTTTAAAACAATGTCCAGAGGTTAGTGACCCACTTGAGAGAAGAAATTCCTCCTCATCTCTGTACTGTGTACAGTTCTGGTCACCCTATTATAGAAAGGATATTATTAAACTAGAAAGAGTGCAGAAAAGATTTACTAGGATGCTACCGGGACTTGATGGTTTGAGTTATAAGGAGAAGCTGGATAGACTGGGACTTTTTTCTCTGGAGTGTAGGAGGCTGAGGGGTGATCTTATAGAAATCTATAAAATAATGAGGGGCACAGATCAGCTAGATAGTCAATATCTCTTCCCAAAGGTAGGGGAGTCTAAAACTAGAGAGTATAGGTTTAAGGTGAGAGGGGAGAGATACAAAAGGGTCCAGAGGGGGTAATTTTTTCACACAGAGGGTGGTGAGTGTCTGGAACGAGCTGCCAGAGGTTGTAACAGAGGCGGGTACAATTTTGTCTTTTAAACAATTACATGGGTAAGATGGGTGTAGAGGGATATGGGCCATATGCGGGGAATTGGGATGAGATTTGGGGTTTTAAAAAGGGACAGCATGGACAAGATGGGTCAAAGGGCCTGTTTCCATGCTGTAAACATCTGTGACTCTATCTCCCTCTTGAATGGGCGAACCTTTCCCTCCCCTCTCATTTTGAAAATGTGCACACTTGTTCGAGATTGTCCCTAGGAGAGGAGGGGGGAACACCCTCTCAGCTCCCATCCTCTCAAGCCACAACTTACATGTCTTGACGAGAGTTTTATAAAAAAGAAGCAGACAAGAATCGAAGTCAGTAATCTGGCTTCATGTTTTTTTGTGAATACACCCCTCACATCTTGAAATTCCAAAAGGATGAACACAGCGTGACTTGTGTCTTTCTGTATGTCCGCTGTCTGGGAACCAGGCAATGATTCCACCCAATCAGCAGTGACCTAAAGTAAGTCCATAAATATTTCCAAATGTTAGCCGTGGGTTTTGGCAAGAGATGCTAATACTTTCCTTCAGACTCACAAGGCTACACGTGAACATAGCATCACCGCATGAATGGGCAGTTTCATAAAGGCAATTTTGTTTTTATAAATAGCAAGCACCGGGCTTACTTTTCAAAAGGAATTAGAATTGAAAAACAGGACAGTGTCGCGGAGTTGAGTTATAGAGTCAGAGAGGTTTACAGCATGGAAACAGGCCCTTCGGCCCAATTTGTCCATGCCGTCCTTTTTTGTTAAACCCTTAACCTCATCCCAATTTCCCGCATTTGGCCCATATCTCTCTCTATACCCATCGAACCCATCTAACTGTCTAAACGCTTTTTAAAAGACAAAATTGTACCCGCCTCTACTACTACCTCTGGCAGCTCGTTCCAGACACTCACCACCCTCTGTGTGAAAAAATTGCCCCTTTTGTATCTCTCCCCTCTCACCTTAAACCTATGCCCTCTAGTTTTAGACTCCCCTACCTTTGAGAAAAGATATTGACTATCTAGCTGATCTGTGCCCCTCATTATTTTATAGACCTCTATAAGATCACCCCTCAGCCTCCTACACTCCACAGAAAAAAGTCCCAGTCTATCCAGCCTCTCCTTATAACTCAATCCATCAAGTCCCGGTAGCATCCTAGTAAATCTTTTCTGCACTCTTTCTAGTTTAATAATATCCTTTCTATAATAGGGTGACCAGAACTGTACACAGTATTCCAAGTGTGTCCTTACCAATGTCTTGTACAACTTCAACAAGATGTCCCAACTCCTGTAATCAATGTTCTGACCAATGAAACTAAGTTTGTGAATTTGAAATTGGATGTTGGTAAAGATGTAAAAAAATTGTTAAAAAAAACTGCTAGAGGGGAAAGGAAAACACTACGCGATCCTTTAAGAGCTGGTTTGGTTTCAGTGTTTGGACATTAAAGTATAAAGTACCTCCAGAGTCCCAGCTGAAACATATATATCAAAAAGTCAAGCAGTAGGCATGACCAAAGACTACCTGTTTTTGTTCATATTTAGCCCAATCAATTTAAGGCAGCCTCTCAGCTACCAAAAACCTATAAGATTTGAATCTGACGATGTTGAAACATCAGATAGGTCATCACAGATATAAAAGAGGGTGCTGGGGGCTGGGGGGTAGGAAATAGGAGAACAAGTGCTGTTTGTAATATATATAAATGACTTGGAAGAAAATGGGCGGCACAGTAGCACAGCGGTTAGCACTGCTGATTCACAGCTCCAGGGACCTGGGTTCGATTCCCGGCTTGGGTCACTGCCTGTGCGGAGTCTGCACGTTCTCCCCGTGCCTGTGTGGGTTTCCTCCTGGTGCCCCAGTTTCCTCCCACAGTCCAAAGACGTGCAGGTTAGATGGATTGGCCATGCTAAAATTGCCCCTGAGATGCTTAGGTGAGAGGGATTAGTGAGTAAAGTGTGTAGGGATGTGGGGCTGGGGCCTGGGTGGGATTGTGTTCGGTGCAGACTCAGTGGGATGAATGGCCTCTTTCTGTGCTGTGGGGATTCTATGAAGACTTGGCTGGTCTGATTGGCAGGTTTGCGGATGATACTAAGATTGGCGGAGTTGCGGATAGTGATGAAGATTGGCGGAGAATACAGCAGGATAGAGAGAGGCTGGAAAATTGGGCAGAGAAATGGCAGATGGAATTTAATTTGGACAAACGCGAGGTGATGCATTTTGGTAGATCTAATTCAGATGGGAGCTACAAAATAAACGGCAGAACCATCAGGAACACGGACACACAGAGAGAGATCTGGGAGTACAGGTCCACAGATCCTTAGAGGTGGCAGCGTGGGTGGAAAAGGTGGTGAAGAAGGCATGGGGCATGTTTGTCTTCATCGGACTGGGCATCGAGTATAAAAGCTGGCAAATTATGTTACAGGTGTATAAAATGTTGGTTAGGCCTCACTTGGGATCCTGTGTCCAATTCTGGTCACCACACTCCCAGAAGGACGTGGGGGCTTTGGAGAGAGTACAGACAAGGTTTACCAGGACGTTGCTGGTATGGGGGGTATTAGTTCTGCGGAAAGATTGAATAAACTGGGATTGTTCTATCTGGAAAGACAGAGACTGAGGGGCGACTTTATAGCAGTTTATAAAATTATGAGGGGTATAGATAGGGTGAACGGTTGGAAGCTTTTTTCCCAGGGTGGAAATGACAATTACAAGGGGGCACAGGTTCAAGATCAGGGGGGAAAGGTTCAGTGTGGGGGAAGTTTTTTTACACAGAGTGTGGTGGGAGCCTGGAATGCCCTGCCAAGTGAGGTGGTTGAGGCAGATACTTTAGCCACATTTAAGACTGATCTTGACAGGCATATGAACAAACGGGGAATGGAGGGATATGTGCAATTGATCTACGTAGGACAACATGATCGACTCAGGCTTGGAGGGCCAAAGGGCCTGTTCTTATTCCGTACTGCTCTTTGTTCTTTATTCTTTTGTTCAACAGGCGAACTGCCACCTCTCAAGCCTCAAGAGGGCAGGAGAGTAGCTCTTAACTCTGACAGATGCAGATAGAGGAAGCACCATGTAACTAGTGAAAGGTGCCAAAGCAGAATGAACTTACAAACAGAGGAATCGAGAGAAGAACTCCAAAAGCTACAGAACCGGGCTGTACTTTTTGAGAGTGTCTGGCTTTGATTATTATATTTTTAAACAAATGAATGAACATTGTATTTATTTGAACAGCATTCCAGTAGAATCTTACTTTATTCAATGCATTACTTGTTCAGTTAAAGTTCTCTGTTACTTGTATTTATTTGAACAGATGTACTTCTGAGGTTGTACAAGGCTCCAGTCAGACCCCATCTGGAGTACTCTGAGCAGTTCTGGGTCCCCTGTATCTGCCGGCCTTGGAAAGGGTCCAGAGGAGATTCACAAGAATGATCCCTGGAATGAAGAGCTTGTCGTATGAGGAACGGTTGAGGACTCTGGGTCTGTACTTGTTGGGAGTTTAGAAGGATGAGGGGGGGATCTTATTGAAACTTACAGGATACTGCGAGGCCTGGGTAGAGTGGATGTGGAGAGGATGTTTCCACTAGTAGGAAAAACTAGAACCAGAGGGCACAACCTCAGGCTAAAGGGACGATCCTTTAAAACAGAGATGAGGAGGAATTTCTTCAGCTAGATAGTGGGGAATCTGTGGAACTCTTTGCCACAGAAGGCTGTGGAGGCCGGGTCATTGAGTGTCTTTAAGACAGAGATAGATAGGTTCTTGATTAATAAGGGGATCAGGGGTTATGGAGAAAAGGCAGGAGAATGGGGATGAGAAAAATATCAGCCATGATTGAATGGTGGAGCAGACTCGATGGGCCGAGTGGCCTCATTCTGCTCCTGTATCTTATGGTTTTATGGTCTTATTGGAATCTTATTTTATTTGGTGTGTTACTTGTTTCGTTAACGTTCTCAGTTAGTTAAATAAATAGGTTGTTAAGTGTTGATGTTAAAGTGTGTGTCAGGTATTTCTGTTAGTTACCCGCTGAACATTACTGAAGGGCAGTTCACACCTTCCCACACACTTTTAACAGATTACAAAGGGAGGGATTCCTCTTTGGGGGATTCAGCGTTGCTTCTCAAAAGTGGGACGACCTCCGCACCGTAACAACAGTCACCATAAATTTGTACAGAAGACTTAAAACATGCACATCACTGCTGATACAACGTCAGTGTGAATGGAAGACAGACTCCACCGACTCAGAATTTCCTAGGAGAGTAAAGTTCTCCTCGTCTCCTTGTTAAATAAAGAACAAAGAAAATTCCAGCACAGGAACAGGCCCTTCGGCCCCTCCTGCACTGACCATGCTGCCCCGACTGAACTAAAACCCCCTACCCTTCCGGGGACCGTATCCCTCTATTCCCATCCTATTCATGGATTTGTCCAGATGCCCCTTAAAACTCACTATCGTGTCCGCTTCCACTCCCTCCCCCGGCAGCGAGTTCCAGGCACCTACCACCCTCTGTGTAAAAAATCTGCCTCGTACATCTCCTTTAAACCTTGCCCCTCGCACCTTAAACCTGTGCCCCCCCCCTAGTAATTGACTCTTCCACCCTGGGAAAAAGCTTCTGACTATCCACTCTGTCCGTGCCTCTCATGGGATATCTCTTATTTTTAAAACTAGTTCTAGTCTCAGGAATCAGTCAAGTCAACCTTCTCTGAATTACATTTTTTCAAAATGACTCATGAGGTGTGGTTGTCGCCGGCTGAGCCAGCATCTATTGTCCACGAGTGGGCGGCCTTGTGGCACGGTGGTTAGCACTGCTGCCTCGCAGTGCCGGTTTGGTTCCCGGTTTGGGTGACTGTCTGTGTGGAATTTGCACATTCTCCCCATGTCTGTGTGGGTTTCCTCTGGGTGCTCCGGTCTCTTCCCACAGTGCAAAGATGGAATCGTAGAGGTTTACAGCATGAAAACAGGCCCTTCGGCCCAACTTGTCCATGTTGGCCTTCTTTTAAACCCCCTAAGCTAATCCCAATTGCCCGCATTTGGCCCATATCCCTCTATACCCATCTTACCCATGTAACTGTTTAAATTCTTTTTTAAAAGACAAAATTGTACCCGCCTCTACTACTACCTCTAGCAGCTTGTTCCAGACACTCTCCACCCTCTGTGTGAAAAAATTGCCCCTCTGGACCCTTTTGTATCTCTCCCCTCTCACCTTAAACCTATGCCCTCTAGTTTTAGACTCCCCTACCTTTGGGAAAAGATATTGACTATCTAGCTGATCTGTGCCCCTCATTATTTTATAGACCTCTATAAGATCACCCCTCTACGCTCCAGAGAGAAAAGTCCCAGTCTATCCAGCCTCGCCTTATAACTCAATCCATCAAGTCCCGGTAGCATCCTAGTAAATCTTTTCTGTACTCTTTCTAGTTTAGATGTGCAGGTTAGGTAGATTTGCCATGCTAAATTGCCCTTAGTGTCAGAGGGATGAGCTCGGGTAAATGCATAGGATTATGGGGATAGGGCCTGGATGGAATAATGGCTGGTGCAGAATTGATGGGCTGAATGGCCTCCTTCCACACTGTTGGATTCCATAATTCTATTCCTAATCACCCTCAAACTGAGTGGTTTGCTAGGCCATTGCAGAGGGATACTTAAGAGTCAACCACATTGCTGTATGAGTCTGGAGTCACATGTAGGCCAGATCGGGTAAAGACGGCAGATTTCCTTCCCTGGAGGACATTAATGGAGGCTGATCCCTGGGATGGCAGGTCTGTCATACGAGGAGAGACTAAGTCGGTTAGGATTATGTTCACTGGAGTTCAGAAGAGTGAGGCGGGGGTCTCAGAGAAACACATAAACAGGGTTAGACAGGGTAGATTCAGAAAGAATGTTCCCAATGGTGGGGGGAGTCCAGAACTAGGGGGTGATAGTTCGAAGATAAGGGGTAAATCTTTTAGAACTGAGGTGAGGAGAAATGTCTTCACCCAGAGAGCGGTGGAATTCATTCCCACAGAAAGTAGTTGAGGCCAAAACATGGTGTGATTTTCACAGCAACTTCATTGCAGTGTTAATGTAAGCCTTACTTATGACTGATAAATAAACTTGATTTCAGGAAGAAATTCAATATAGCGAAAAAAAACAAAGAACATCCCAGCACGGGAAACAGGCCCTTCGGCCCAACGAGCCCACGCCGCCGCATCCTCCTACACCTACCCCGCCCTGTGTGTACGTGAGTGGAACCCCTAATGTAGCCAGATTCAGGGGAGAATAGTGTCAATCTGGTACACCAATCAGCCTAAGAGCACATCTTTGGGGTGTGGGAGGAAACCAGAGCGCCCGGAGGAAACCCACGCAACCTCCCACAGAGAGGAGAATGCGCAAACTCCCACAGACACCGGCTCAAATCCATGTATCTGCACAGCTCGCAGGGATAGTCACCGAGCTGTCGCGGTGCCCTTGGGGCTAAAGGGATCGAGGGGGGAAGAGGGGATCGGAATATTGAATTGGATGATCAGCCATGAGCAAAATGGATGGTGGAGCAGGCTCAAAGGGCCGAATGGCCTCCTCCTGCTTCTAGTTTCTCGGGGTTTTTCCGACAATCGAAAATGGCTTGGTGCTCTTCACCAGATACTTAATTCCAGATTGTTACTGAATTCACATTGTCCCATCTGGTGTTGTGGGATTCGAACCCGGGTCCCCAGAACATTCCCATGGAAATGTAGAGTACCGACTGTCACCTTGGACATGCTGGAAGAAGTTTCTTCTTATGAAATACAGAGAATCCTTTTAAAAGTTGCCATCACGCCTTTTTTTAAACAATGCCCATTCACGACAAGTCTTGTGTGTGTTCCGCATCACGAGTTTTTATGGCCATTTCATAACTTTGGCAACAGCAGTAGAGAGGTAGTGGCTAATTTATAATTAACAGGAGTGTTAGTAAAAACAGAAAGGTCGAAATAGTTCTCACTAACATATTTACTCTTCAGGCATTTAGCGGACACCTTTAAGGCCACTTCATAGAATCCCCACAGTGCAGAAGGAGGCCACTCGGCCCATCGAGTCTGTATCGACAACAATCCCATCCAGAGGATGTTTCCACCAGTAGGAAAAACTAGACCCAGAGGGCACAGCCTCAGGCTAAAGGGACGATCCTTTAAAACAGAGATGAGGAGGAATTTCTTCAGCCGGAGAGTGGGGAATCTGTGCAACTCTTTGCTGCAGAAGGCTGTGGAGGCCGGGTCATTGAGTGTCTTTAAGACAGAGATAGATAGGTTCTTGATTAATAAGGGGATCAGGGGTTATGGGGAAAAGGCAGGAGAATGGGGATGAGAAAAATATCAGCCATGATTGAATGGCGGAGCAGACTCGATGGGCTGAGTGGCCTCATTCTGCTCCTCTGTCTTTTGGTCTTATAACACGAGGTTTCTGCAGCAAGATGACATGATTATACCGTATCTCTGGAGCGTGCTGACGTGCAGCTTAACACTAGAACATTTGATGCCTTGCTCTGTCTGTCTGGAGTTTGCACATTCTCCTCGTGTCTGCGTGGGTTTCCTCCCACAGTCCGAAAGAGGTGCGGGTTAGGTTGATTGGCCAGGCTAAAATTGCCCCTTAGTGTCCTGAGACGTAAGTTAGAGGGATTAGCGGCTAAATGTGCAGAGATATGGGGGGTAGGGAACGGGTGGGATTGTGGTCGGTGCAGACTCGATGGGCCAAATGGCCTCTATGATTCTTTGTATTTTCTCTGTCTCACTCAACTAGGTTGAGGTTGAACATCCTTCCTTACATCCTGTACTCGGGAGCTGGTGGCACCCAGTTCACTTCACAACAGCTAAATGCTTGAATTTCGCGAGGACTTAAACAGAAATCATCTGGATCTCGGAGTTGATTGGACGTCAGTTATTAATAATGACAGGAAGGGTGGACTGAGTCAGATTTTACTGTTGCCTTTGAGCCTGTGGATGGGATGACTGGTTCAGACATGAAGAATGAATGCTCTAAGCCTACATTTCACGAGCCTGTCTGGGGCTTTATGCTTATGCTCAGATGCAGTACACTTCAATTGCTCCGTTAGGCATGGCCTTGTGCTGGTAATTTGCACTTATACTCACAGAATCTCATACAGTGCAAAAGGAGGCCATTCAGCCCATTGAGTCTGCACCGACACTCAGACAGAGCATCTTAACCAGGCCCTACTCCTGTAACCCTAAGCATTTAACTTGTTAATCCCCCTAATATACACATCTTTGGACACTAAGGGGCAATTTAGCATGGCCAATCCATCTAACCCGCACATCTTTGGACACTAAGGGACAATTTAGCATGGCCAATCCACCCAACCTGCACATCTTTGGACACTAAGGGACAATTTAGCATGGCCAATCCACCCAACCTGCACATCTTTGGACACTAAGGGACAATTTAGCATGGCCAATCCATCTAACCTGCACATCTTTGGACACTAAGGGGCAATTTAGCATGGCCAATCCACCCTAACCTGCACATCTTTGGACACTAAGGGACAATTTAGCATGGCCAATCCACCTAACCTGCACATCTTTGGACACTAAGGGGCAATTTAGCATGGCCAATCCACCCAACCTGCACATCTTTGGACACTAAGGGGCAATTTAGCATGGCCAATCCACCCAACCTGCACATCTTTGGACACTAAGGGACAATTTAGCATGGCCAATCCACCTAACCTGCACATCTTTGGACATTCAGTGGTCGGCATGGTGGCTCAGTGGTTGGCACTGCTGCCTCACAGCACCAGGGACCCTGGCGGAAGGACACAGAGGAAACCATGCAGACACAGGGAGAACATGTAGACTCCACACAGACAGTGACCCAAGCCAGGAATCAAACCTGGCTCCCTGGCATGGTGAGGCAGCAGTGCTAACCCACTGTGCCACCCTGAATAAGTTTTACTATTTACTCGGACAAATATATAAATTAGGAACAGGAAGAGGCCACTCGGCCCCTCAGCCTGCTCCGCCAGTCAATTAGATCATGGCGGATTCTCTTTCATCCCCTTGTTCAGAGAATCACAGAATCCCTACAGTCCAGAAGGGGCCATTCGGCCCATCAAATCTGCACTGACAGAGGTATCTTACCTAGGCCCTCTCCCCCACCCTATCCCTGTAACCCCACACATTACCATAGCTAATCCAGCTAACCTAGACATCTTTGGACACTAAGGTAATCCATAATCTAGTGCTGCCTTATCTACAGTGGCACAGTGGTTAGCACTGCTGCCTCATAGTGCCAGGGACCCGTGGTTCGATTCCCAGCTTGGGTCACTGTCTGTGTGGAGTCTGCACGTTCTCCCCATGTCTGCATGGGTTTCCTCCGGATACTCCGGTTTCCTGAAAGACGTGCTGGCTAGGGTGCATTGATCCGAACAGGCGCCGGAGTGTGGCGACGAGGGGAATTTCGCTATAACGTCATTGCAGTGTTAATGTAAGCCTTACTTGTGACTTAAAAATAAATAAGTAAACTTTAACAAATATTCAAAAACTCTGCTTGCATTGCCTCCAGGGGCCCAGGACTCTCTGAGAGAAAGAAATTCTCCCCAACTCTGTCTTAAACCAGTGACACTTAGTTTTAAACTCTGTACTGTACCCCATTTCTATCCAACACACATCAACAGGAAGAATAAAAGGTTTTTGAAGATGGGTTTCTGGGTACTTTTCCAGGGATATTTGCTGGGGGGGCACGGTACCAAATCTGGGAATGGACTGCTGAATACAGGGATATTTGGGTCACCCTATCATCATGGTTTTCAGGAATGTCTTGAAGGAGAGAGATAGAAAGAGAGAGAGAGAGAAAATGAATTCCAGAGCTCCAAGCCCCAAGCCTTTGAAGAAATAATTAAAACTGGGGAGGCCCAAGAGTAAAAAGTCTGACAACACCAGGTTTAAGTCCAACCGATTTATTAGATAGGCTTAAATCTGTCAGACTTAAATCTGGTGTTGTCAGACTTTTCACTGTGTTTACCCCAATCCAACATCGGCATCTCCACATCATGAGGCCCAAGAGGCCAGACTTGGAGGTTTGGCATTGAATAAAACTTGGAATCCATGTAAAAAAAACCTCTGCTACTCTCTCTTTCCATCTCTCTCCCTTTCCCTCTCTCTCTCTCTCTCTCTCCCTCTCTGTCTATCTATCTCTGTCTGACTCCATCTTTCTCTATCTCTTTTTCTCGCTGTCTCTCTTGCTCTGTCTCTTTTTCTCGCTGTCTCTCTTGCTCTGTCTCTCTCTTTCACTGCCTGTCTCTCTGTCCACCTTTCTCTCTACCCGTCTATCTCCCTCTCTCTGCCCTCTCTTTGTCTGACTCCATCTTTGTCTGTCTCTATCTTGCTCTGTCTCTCTTTCTGTTTCTTTCTCTCTCTGACTACCTCTCTATCTGTCTCTCTCTCTCTTCCTGTTCCTCTCTCTCTCTCTCTCCATCTCTCACTTTCTCTCCCTCTCTGACTGTCTGTCTCCCTCTATCTCTCTGGCACGGTGGCACAATGGTTAGCACTGCTGCCTCACAGTGCCAGGGAGCCAGCTTCGATTCCTGGCTTGGGTCACTGTCTGTGTGGAGTCTGTATGTTCTCCCCGTGTGTGCGTGGCTTTCCAGGCAGACACGGAGAGAGGGCGGGAAAGTGGAACTGAGCCACGACAGATCAGCCATGATCTTATTGAATGGCGGCGCAGGCTCGAGGGGCTAGATGGCCTACTCCTGCTCCTATTTCTTATGTTTCCTCCAGGAGCTCCAGTTTCCTTCCACAATCTGAAAGACATGCTGGTTTGGGTGCATTGAACCCAACAGGTGCCGGAGTGTGGTAACCAGGGGAATTTCACAGTAACTTCATTGCAGTGTTAATGTAAGCCTTACTTGTGACTAATAAATAAGCTTTACTCCCTCTATCTCTGTCTCTTTCTCTCTCACTGTCTCTCCCTCTATCTCTCTCTCTGTCTCTCCCTCTCTCACTACCCCTTTCAGATGTCCCTTAATACTCTCCTCTTTGACTGGGTTTTTGGTCACCTCGGAGTCACAAATGGTTTTGTTGTGCTTCTGTAAAGAACCTCAGGATGTTTCATTCTGTCAAAGGTGCTACACCAATAGAAGTTGTTATTGCTGTCACCAGGAGAGACTTGTTGAAGATTTACATCTTCCACTCATCAGGAGACTACACAAGAATACCAGGAAAAGGAGAAAATAGCAGTTGATTTTGATGAGAAGAGAGTGCTGATTGGGTGGCAAGCGGACTGTGATTGGTGGAGGTGTTGCTGTGGAGAATGCACCAGGTGACTGACAGTTAACTGCCAAGTATTGTTTGAAATTGAAACCAAGCAGGTTGACCCTGATCGGTCAAGGCGCTACGCTGAGGAATAAGTCAGCGAATGGCTGTCGCTTACTTTCTTTTGGTAACCTTGGGTACTTTGTTTGACTCAGCTGATGGAGGAGCAGCAGTCCGAAAGCTCGTGATTCCAAATAAACCTCTTGGACTTTAACCTGGCATGGTCAGGCTTCTTACTTTGCTTGGGTGAAACAGCCTCAATGTGCGCACCTGTCCTTTCTGTCTGTAAATATAGATGGCTTCCAGTGTGCACAACTGCGTCACACTGCGAGCTCGACTGACAATCTCAAGACTTTGACATTGTTCCCAATTTCGGTTGAAAGTTTATTTATTAGTGTCACAAGTCAGCTTACATTAACACTGCAATGAGTTTACCCCGAGTGGACCAAAATCCCCTAGACGCCACACTCCAGCACTTGTTTGGGAAACGCTGAGGGAGAAGTTAGCACCGAACCAGCACATCTTTTGGATTATGGGAGGGAACCCACACAGACACGGGGAGAAGGTGCAAACTCCACACAGGCCCAAGCTGGCAATCGAACCCGGGTCCCTGGCACTGTGAGGCAGCAGTGTTCACCGCTGTGCCACCGTGCCAATCCAAGTGATGCTGGGCTGATTTCCTCTGGGAAACAGCTTGCAATTTACATGTGGATCTGAGTGTGGCACTGTCATCATCAGAGGCCATGACAGAAAGAACACAAGAACTACACGCTAAAGAGAAGAGCTGCACAGTAGATGGCAATGTTGCACCATAGATACAGAACCAAACAATGACTAAGGCAGTGATTTCAATTCAAAACATTTCCCTCCACGATTCTTTATAAATCACTCACGTAGGCCTCAGCAGGAGGCTCTGGGCCTCACACTTTTTGTCAAGGTCTTGGATTCAACCCCCCAACTCCCCCTTCAGGATTTGGATAGAGTGAATAAGAAGAAAGTGTTTCTGTGTCAGGAGGGTGGGTAACCGAAGGGGGGACACAGATTGAAGACAATCGGGGGAAGAAAAACCCGAGGGGGAGATGAGGAGAATGTCTTTTTGTGATCTGGAAGGCGCTGCCTGAAAGGGCGGTGGAAGCAGATTCAATAGGAACTTTCAAAAAGGTGGGGGGGAGAGATACCGGAAAAGGAGATATCTGCAGCACTGTGGGGGAAAGAGTGGAGGGGGGGGGAGGGGAGGGGGAGTAATTGGATGGATCTTTTGAAGAGCTAGCAGAGGAAGGGTGGGGCGAATGGCCTCCTGCTGGGCTGCGTGAATCTGCGATTTTGAACATTGAAGATTGAGATTCCAGGGTTGTGACGGTTCAATTGGAACTTTCAACTAGAGGTGGGGGGGGGTGGAAATACTGGAAAAGGATAAAGTGGCAGGGCAGTGGGAGGAAGAGTGGGGGAAGGGGGCTGATTTGAACCGCCCCTACACCAGCGATGGGCCACATTAGATCCTGTGCCTTGTGATTCTCTTTACAAAGGGTCATGAAGCATTTACAGGGAGTGACGCAGGGTACAGAGGTCAGAGTGTGAGCTGTAACTCATGATTTACAATGAACTGTACTTCTGGTAGACTTTATCTTGGGGCATTCGGAAGGTAGGCATCGAGGAGCCAGGAGAATTTACTCAACACACTTTTATTATCGTGATTGCGCAAATTAAGTTCAGCCACTGAAATGGTGTGAAGCAAGCTTATCAGCGAATGTAAAGCATGAGATATGAGGTCACCAATCGCCCTGTGGTATAAGCTAAACATTAGGCTGAACAATAGTGTAGGCTGCTGACAGTCAGGACTCAGTGTCTGCTAAACTGATCTCTGGATCATTCCCTCAGCACCGACCCTCCCACAGTGTGGCCCTCCCACAGTGCGGCGCTCCCTCGGCACCGACCCTCCCACAGCGCGGCGCTCCCTCGGCACCGACCCGCCCACAGTGCGGCGCTCCCTCAGCACCGACCCTCCCACAGCGCGGCGCTCCCTCGGCACCGACCCTCCCACAGCGCGGCGCTCCCTCGGCACCGACCCTCCCACAGCGCGGCGCTCCCTCGGCACCGACCCTCCCACAGCGCGGCGCTCCCTCGGCACCGACCCTCCCACAGCGCGGCGCTCCCTCGGCACCGACCCTCCCACAGCGCGGCGCTCCCTCGGCACCGACCCTCCCACAGCGCGGCGCTCCCTCGGCACCGACCCTCCCACAGCGCGGCGCTCCCTCGGCACCGACCCTCCCACAGCGCGGCGCTCCCTCGGCACCGACCCTCCCACAGCGCGGCGCTCCCTCGGCACCGACCCTCCCACAGCGCGGCGCTCCCTCGGCACCGACCCTCCCACAGCGCGGCGCTCCCTCGGCACCGACCCTCCCACAGCGCGGCGCTCCCTCGGCACCGACCCTCCCACAGCGCGGCGCTCCCTCGGCACCGACCCTCCCACAGCGCGGCGCTCCCTCGGCACCGACCCTCCCACAGCGCGGCGCTCCCTCGGCACCGACCCTCCCACAGCGCGGCGCTCCCTCGGCACCGACCCTCCCACAGCGCGGCGCTCCCTCGGCACCGACCCTCCCACAGCGTGGCGCTCCCTCGGCACCGACCCTCCCACAGTGCGGCGCTCCCTCGGCACCGACCCTCCCACAGTGAGGCG
The DNA here is from genome assembly GCF_965287045.1 of Carcharhinus amblyrhynchos. Taxonomy (NCBI): domain Eukaryota; kingdom Metazoa; phylum Chordata; class Chondrichthyes; order Carcharhiniformes; family Carcharhinidae; genus Carcharhinus; species Carcharhinus amblyrhynchos. The sequence continues at coordinate 756,727 of NW_027649827.1, read as the reverse complement.
CTCCCTCATCCCACTGACCCTCCCACAGAAGGGAAGCGGTGAGGAGCGAGTTGGCTCAGATAGATTTGGTGGCTCGTAAAATAGGCATGAGAATGGAGAAGCAATGGATAATATTTAAGGAACTAGTGTGTGCATTGCAAAGGTTATACAGTTCTTGCTGGCTCACAAACTCAACAAGAATAGCAACCCAACCATGGAACACAAAGGAAATTAAGTATTGTGTTAGATCAAAAGTGGACTTATATTAAATTGCTGGAAAAAGTCACAAGCCTGAGAATTGGAACCAGTTTGGAATTCAGCAAAGAAGGTTCAAGAGGTTGATTAAGAGGGGAGATAAAGATTTTGATCTGATTTGGTTTATTATTGTCTCATGTATTAACACACAGTGAAAAGTATTGTTTCTTGTGTGCTGTATAGACAAAGCATACCATTCAAAGAGAAGGAAAGGAGAGAGTGCAGAATGTAGTGCTACAGTCACAGCTAGGATGCAGAGGAAGATCAACTTAATGCGACATAAGAACTGATGTGACAACAATAACCTCTCCCTCAATGTCAACAAAACGAAGGAGATTGTCATCGACTTCAGGAAGCATAGTGGAGGACTTGCCCCTGTCTACATCAACGGGGACTAACTAGAAAGGGTCGAGAGCTTCAAGTTTTTAGGTGTCCAGATCACCAACAACCTGTCCTGGTCCCCCCCATGCTGACACTATAGTTAAGAAAGCCCCACCAACGCCTCTACTTTCTCAGAAGACTAAGGATATTTGGCATGTCTGCTACGACTCTCACCAACTTTTACAGATGCCCCATAGAAAGCATTCTTTCTGGTTGTATCACAGCTTGGTCTGGGCTCCTGCTCTGCCCAAGATCGCAAGGAACTACAAAAGGTTGTGAATGTAGCCCAATCCATCGCACAAACCAACCTCCCATCCATTGACTCTGTCTACACTTCCCACTGCCTCGGGGAAAAGCAGCCAGCATAATTAAGGACCCCCACACACCCCGGACATTCTCTCTTCCACCTTCTTCCTTCAGGAAAAAGATACAAAAGTCTGAGGTCACGTACCGACCGACTCAAGAACAGCTTCTTCCCTGCTGCTGTCAGACTTTTGAATGGACCTACCTTGCATCAAGTTGATCTTTCTCTACACCCTCGCTGTGACTGTAACACTACATTCTGCACTCTCTCCTTTCCTTCTCTATAAACGTTATGTTTTGTCTGCATAGCGCAAGAAACAATAAAACTGTATGTTAATACATGTGACAATAATAAATCAAATGAAATCAACTCAACGTCCATTCAAAAGTCTGACAGCAGCAGGGAAGAAGCTTTTCTTGAGTCGGTTGGTACGGGACCTCAGACTTTTGTATCTGTTTCCTGATGGAAGAAGATGGAAGAGAAAATGTCCAGGGTGTGTGGGTGTAAGAGTAACCTTGCGAGTAATATGAAAGCTGACTGTAAAAGCTTCTGCAGGTATATAACAAGACAAATGTAGGTCGCGTACAGTCAGAAACTGGAGGATTTATAATACAGAAGAGGGAAATAGGTGAGTAATGAAAGAATTACATTACTTCTGTCTTCATGGAAGGGGAGACAAAGAACTTCCCAGAAATGCAAAGGAACTATGGATCTAGCGAGAAGGAGGAACCGAAAGGAATTAGTATTCCAAAGAAAATAGCGCTGGAGAAAGTAATGGGACTGAAAGCTGATAATTCCTCAGAACCTGATAACCTACATCCCAGGGTACAAACGGAGATAGTGATGGGATCTGGGTGCCCTTGTTCATGACTCACTAGCACGCAAGTACTGCAGATAGTGGAGAAAGCAAATGAAATGTTGGCATTGATAGCGAAAGGAATAGAATATAAAGGTTAGGAAGTGTTGTTGGAATTATGCAAGGCTTTGGTGAGGCCGCACCTGGAGTATTATGTACATTTGTGGTCCCTGTATTTGAGGAAAGATGTAGTAGCATTGGAGGTACTTCAGAGGAGGTTCACTAGATTGATTCCAGAGGTGAGGGGTTTGTCATGTGAAGAGGATTGAACAGTTCAGGCCGATACTCTCTGGAATTTAGAAGAATGAGGGGAAAATGAGGGGAGAAGTTTTAATAAAGAAAACAAAAGGGGTGGCACGGTGGCACAGTGGATTCGCACTGCTGCCTCACACACCAGGGACCCAGGTTCGAATCCTGGCTTGGGTCACTGTCTGCGTGGAGTCTGCACGTTCTCCCCGTGTCTGCGTGGGTTTCCTCCGGGTGCTCCGGTTTCCTCCCACAGTCTGAAAGATGTGTAGGTTAGGTGGATTGGCCATGCCAAATTGCCCCTTAGCATCAGAGAGGACTGGCTAGAGTTAGGAGGATAGGGCCTGGCTGGGATTGTGGCAAGTGCAGACTCAATGGGCCAAATGGCCTCCTTCTGCACTGTAGGGATGCTATGAGGGGTTTGTCATATGAAGGGAGATTGAACAGATCAGGCCTATGCTCTCTGAAATTTAGAAGAACGAGGGGAGATTAAATAAGTTTAAATTTACATATTAGCATCACAAGTAAGCTTACATTAACACTGCAGTGAAGTTACTGTGAAAATTGAGGTGTGCAAGATGGTAAAAGGTCAGGATTAAGTAGACATGGAGTGAATGCTTCCTCAGCTAAGGGGCCTTCATGAATGCCTCAGCCGGCACAGGAATTGAACCTGCGCTGTCGACATCGCTGTGCATCACTAACCAGCTGTCCAGCCAAATGAGCTAAAGACTGGACCAGTCACAGAAAGTGCACAGGTACAGCCAGCAGTTAGGAGGCCACATACTGTGTTGGCCTTCATTGCAAGAAGACTTGATTGCAAGAGGATTTCATTACACGAGCGAGGATGTCTTACTGCAACCCAAAGAGAAAAACGCTGGAAAATCTCAGCAGGTCCGACAGTATCTGTAAGGAGAGAAAAAGAGGTGAAGTTTCGAGTCCAGGTGACCCTTTGTCAAAGGCAGAGAAAGTGGGAGATATTTATACTGCAGGGTGAGGGAATGAAAGATGAGTCATAGCCACAGAAACAGGGGAAAAGGCTGCTAATGGCTGTCCGCAGAGAGAATAAAAGGTGTGAACGGCCACACGGCAGAGAAGCTGTAAGATGGAGCTGGAGATGTTGGGGGAGAGGGGGAAATGGGACAGAGGTGGAATGTAGAAAAGGGGAAGCAGGGGGAGAAAAGGGGAAGCAGGGGAAGAAAAGGTAAGGGAAGGGGGATAAAGTAGGGGGAAAGAGTGGGAGGGGGAAGAAAAATGAAGAAAGACAATAAAAGACCCTCCCACAGTGTGGCGCTTCCTCAGCACTGACCCCTCCCACAGTGCGGGGCTCCCTCAGCACTGACCCTCCCACAGTGCGGTGCTCCCTCAGCACTGACCCTCCCACAGTGCGGCGCTCCCTCAGCACTGACCCCCCCACAGTGCGGCGCTCCCTCAGCACCGACCCTCCCACAGTGCGGCGCTCCTTCAGCACTGACCCTCCCACAGTGCAGCGCTCCCTCAGCACTGACCCTCCCACAGTGCGGCGCTCCCTCAGCACTGACCCCTCCCACAGTGCAGCGCTCCCTCAGCACTGACCCTCCCACAGTGCGGCGCTCCCTCAGCACCGACCCTCCCACAGTGCGGCGCTCCCTCAGCACTGACCCTCCCACAGTGCGGCGCTCCCTCAGCACTGACCCCTCCCACAGTGCAGCGCTCCCTCAGCACTGACCCTCCCACAGTGCAACGCTCCCTCAGCACTGACCCTCCCACAGTGCGGCGCTCCCTCAGCACCGACCCTCCCACAGTGCGGCGCTCCCTCAGCACTGACCCTCCCACAGTGCGGCGCTCCCTCAGCACTGACCCCTCCCACAGTGCAGCGCTCCCTCAGCACTGACCCTCCCACAGTGCGGCGCTCCCTCAGCACTGACCCCTCCCACAGTGCGGCGCTCCCTCAGCACTGACCCTCACACAGTGCAGCGCTCCCTCAGCACTGACCCTCCCACAGTGCGGCGCTCCCTCAGCACCGACCCTCCCACAGTGCGAAGCTCCCTCAGCACCGACCCTCCCACAGTGCGGCGCTCCCTCAGCACCGACCCTCCCACAGTGCGGCGCTCCCTCAGCACCGACCCTCCCACAGTGCGGCGCTCCCTCAGCACCGACCCTCCCACAGTGCGGCGCTCTCTCAGCACCGACCCTCCCACAGTGCGGCGCTCCCTCAGCACTGACCCCTCCCACAGTGCGGGGCTCCCTCAGCACCGACCCTCCCACAGTGCGGCGCTCTCTCAGCACTGACCCTCCCACAGTGCGGCGCTCCCTCAGCACTGACCCCTCCCACAGTGCGGCGCTCCCTCAGCACTGACCCTCACACAGTGCGGCGCTCCCTCAGCACTGACCCTCACACAGTGCGGCGCTCCCTCAGCACTGACCCTCACACAGTGCAGCACTCCCTCAGCACTGACCCTCACACAGTGCAGCGCTCCCTCAGCACTGACCCTCACACAGTGCGGCGCTCCCTCAGCACTGACCCTCCCACAGTGCGGCGCTCCCTCAGCACTGACCCCTCCCACAGTGCGGCGCTCCCTCAGCACCGACCCTCCCACAGTGCGGCGCTCCTTCAGCACTGACCTTCACACAGTGCGGCGCTCCCTCAGCACTGACCCTCCCACAGTGCGGCGCTCCTTCAGCACTGACCCTCGCACAGTGCGGCGCTCCCTCAGCACTGACCCTCACACAGTGCGGCGCTCCCTCAGCACTGACCCTCACACAGTGCAGCGCTCCCTCAGCACTGACCCTCACACAGTGCAGCGCTCCCTCAGCACTGACCCTCACACAGTGCGGCGCTCCCTCAGCACTGACCCTCCCACAGTGCGGCGCTCCCTCAGCACCGACCCTCCCACAGTGCGAAGCTCCCTCAGCACCGACCCTCCCACAGTGCGAAGCTCCCTCAGCACTGACCCTCCCACAGTGCGGCGCTCCCTCAGCACCGACCCTCCCACAGTGCGGCGCTCCCTCAGCACCGACCTTCACACAGTGCGGCGCTCCCTCAGCACCGACCCTCCCACAGTGCGGCGCTCCCTCAGCACCGACCCTCCCACAGTGCGGCGCTCTCTCAGCACCGACCCTCCCACAGTGCGGCGCTCCCTCAGCACTGACCCCTCCCACAGTGCGGGGCTCCCTCAGCACCGACCCTCCCACAGTGCGGCGCTCTCTCAGCACTGACCCTCCCACAGTGCGGCGCTCCCTCAGCACTGACCCCTCCCACAGTGCGGCGCTCCCTCAGCACTGACCCTCACACAGTGCGGCGCTCCCTCAGCACTGACCCTCACACAGTGCGGCGCTCCCTCAGCACTGACCCTCACACAGTGCAGCACTCCCTCAGCACTGACCCTCACACAGTGCAGCGCTCCCTCAGCACTGACCCTCACACAGTGCGGCGCTCCCTCAGCACTGACCCTCCCACAGTGCGGCGCTCCCTCAGCACTGACCCCTCCCACAGTGCGGCGCTCCCTCAGCACCGACCCTCCCACAGTGCGGCGCTCCTTCAGCACTGACCTTCACACAGTGCGGCGCTCCCTCAGCACTGACCCTCCCACAGTGCGGCGCTCCCTCAGCACTGACCCCTCCCACAGTGCGGCGCTCCCTCAGCACTGACCCTCCCACAGTGCGGCGCTCCCTCAGCACCGACCCTCCCACAGTGCGGCGCTCCCTCAGCACTGACCCTCCCACAGTGCGGCGCTCCCTCAGCACCGACCCTCCCACAGTGCGGCGCTCCCTCAGCACTGACCCTCCCACAGTGCGGCGCTCCCTCAGTACCCACCTTTGAGAGTGCTGCACTCTTTCAGTACTGCAATGTGTCAGCTTGGTTTTGGGGTTGAGGGCTCTGCGATGTAGGGTTGGTAACCGCAATCCTCTGACTGCCAGGTGAGAAAGGAAGAAACTTTGTCGCTGAGCCATAGTTAACATGTACTGAGACCTGAAAAAGCATAACATGGGTAAACTGTCAGGTTCCAACATGTCTGCAGCAAATGGAAAGGAAGGCCTGTAATTTCAAATAAACACACCAAGAACCAATCTGTATTGTGTGCACGGTTTTAGATTTGTTGTGCTTTGTGTCACACGCAGTCAGCATTGTGTCCAGCACACTAAGCAATATGAGGAGTGAACAGCTTGTCAATGGTTCCTCTGTAATCATCCATTTCCCCACCTCCTCATGCTTTTCATTGTCTGTCTGTCACTGGGTGACCTCCCTGCTCTCCTACCCGTTCTATTATCCCCCACCCCAACTAAATGCCCTCAAGTTTGTGCCATCTTGTATTTGACCCAGCAGCCCAGGTTGGTTTAGGGTCCCATTGTAGGCCCCATTTGCAAACTGTATGCAATAAATCTGGAAGTTCTGAAGGCACCAGAAGTGATTTAAGAACAAGGCAGCATTGAGGGTGCCACAGTGGTTAACACTGCTGCTTCACAGCGCCAGGGACCCAGGTTCCATTCTCAGCTTGGGTCACTGTCTGTGTGGAGTCTCCGCATTCTCCCCGTGTATATGTGGGTTTCCTCTGGGTGCTAGTTTCCTTCCACAGTCCAAAGATGTGCAGGTTATGTGGATAGGCCATGCTAAATTGCCCCTTAGTGTCCAAAGATGTGTAGGTTAGGTGGATTGGCCATGCTAAATTGCCCCTTAGTGTCCAAAGATGTGCAGGTTAGGTGGATTGGCCATGCTAAATTGTCCCTTAGTGTCCAAAGATGTGCAGGTTTGGTGGATTGGCCATGCTAAATTGCCCCTTAGTGTCCAAAGATGTGTTTAGGTGGATTGGCCATGCTAAATTGTCCCTTGGCATGCCTCACAGCATCGGGGACTCAGGTTTGATTCCCGGCTTGGGTCACTGTCTGTCGGTGTTTGCACATTCTCCCCGTGTCCGCATGGGTTTCCTCCGGGTTTATCACAGAATACTACAGTGCAGAAGAGGCCCTTCGGCCCATTGAGTCTCACTGATGCTCGAAATGCCCTGACCTGCCCACCAGGGTGGCGCGGTCACACAGTGGTCAGCACTGCTGCTTCACAGCTCCAGGGACCTGGGTTCGATTCCTGGCTCGGGTCACTGTCTGTCGGAGTTTGCACATTCTCCCCGTGTCTGCGTGGGTTTCCTCCGGGTGCTCCGGTTTCCTCCCACAGTCCAAAGATGTGCAAGTTAGGTTGATTGGCCATGCTAAAATTGCCCCTTAGTGTCCTGAGATGCGTAGGATACAGGGATTAGTGGGTAAATATGTAGGGATATAGGGGATAGGGCCTGGGTGGGATTGTGGTCTGTGAAGACCCGATGGGCCGAATGGCCTCCTTATGTACTGTAGGGATTTAAGTCATTCTAATCGCCCTTGCCAGCACTTGGCCCATAGCTCTGAATGTTATGAGATGCCAAGTCTTCATCCAGGTACTTTGTAAAGAATGTGGGACATCCCGCCTCCACCACCCTCCCATGCAGTGCATTCCTGACCCTCACCACCCTCTGGGTACAAAGGTTTATCCTCAAATCGCCCCTAAACCTCCCGCCTTTCACTTTTAACTTGTGTCTCCTGGTAACTGACCCTTAGGAGGTGCTCTGGTTTCCTCCCACAGTCCGAAAGACGTGCTGGTTAGGTGCATTGGCCGTGCTAAATTCTCCCTCAGTGTACCTGAACAGGCACCGGAGTGTGGCGACTAGGGGATTTTCACAGTAACTGCATTGCAGTGTTAATGTAAACCTACTTGTGACACTGATAGGTAAACTTTTTAACTGCTAATCCCCTATGCATTATACTGACACTCCTGGGGCAGCTGCAGAGGGAATGCTGCACTGTTGGAGGTGCTGTTTTAGGGATAGAATATTAAGCCACCTTGCTTGATGTAATTCCTCGGTTTAAAATGTGCATAACAACTAGTGTAGGAAAGGAGGGAATGAAAAAGGCAAATGGAACGTTGGTCTTCACAGCGAGAGGATTCTAGTACAGGAGGCAGGGATGTCTTGCTGCAATTGTACAGGGCATTGGTAAGGCCACACCTGGAGTATTGTGTGCAGTTTTAGTGTCCTTATCTGAGGAAGGACGTTCTTGCTCTAGAAGGCGCGCAGTGAAGGTTTATCAGACTGATTTTAGCAGGTTTACCATGCTAAATTGTCCCTCAGTGTCCAAAGATGTGCAGATTAGCTGGATTGGCCATGCTAAATTGATCCTTGTTTAGATTAGCTGGGTAAATGCATGGGGTTGCAGGGATAGAGGATGGATGGCATTGCTATCAGTGCAGACTTAATGGGCCGAATGGCCTCCTCCTGCGCTGTCGCACATCTGAAGAGAAATTTGCAGAGCTGTTGTGGGGGGTGTGGCGGGTGTGGGGGTGCAGTGGAGAGCAAGAGGGAGGGGGTCTAATTAGATAGAACTTTTCAATAGCTAGCATCAGAACAGTGGGCTGAGGTTGGCTTGGAGGAGGGACAGACAAAGCATAGAACAAGAGGGCTGAAGGGCCTCATTCTGTGCTATAAATTGTCTGTAATTCAGAATATGAGATCCCACAGGCACTCTTGAAACAAGAGATATGGATTTCACTATCCACCACCACCCCTCACACCTCCCCCCACCCCAGTGTCCTTGTCAATATCTACCTTGACCCATCAAAAACACCTTGCCGTGCATGGGACCTTGCTGTGAGCAAACTGGTTGGGCCATATTCTCGGCTAATTTATGGCCGACATGGAGACACAAATCCAAATTCAAATTTAGAATCATAGTATCCCTACAGTGCAGGAGGCCATTCAGCCCATCGAATATGCACTAACTCTCTGACAGAGCATGTTACCAAGGCCATATCCCCCACCCTATCCCTGTAACCCCACACGTTTCCCATGGCTAATCCATCTAACCTATGCAACTTAGGACATTAAAGGGTAATTTAGCATGGCCAATCCACCTAACCTGCACATCTTTGGACACTAAGGGGCAATTTAGCATGGCCAATCCACCTAACCTGCACATCTTTGGACACTAAGGGGCAATTTAGCATGGCCAATCCACTTAACCTGCACATCTTTGGACATTAAGGGGCAATTTAGCATAGCCAATCCACCTAACCTGCACATCTTTGGATGCTAAGGGGACAATTTAGCATGGCCAATCCACCTAACCCACACATTTTTGGACACTAAGGGGCAATTTAACATAGGCAATCAATTAACTTGCACATCTTTGGACACCAAAGGGACAATTTAGCATGGTCAATCCACCTAATCAGCACATCTTTGGACACTAAGGGGCAATTTAGCGTGGCGAATCCACATAACCTGCACATCTTTGGACTGTGGAAGGAAACTAGCACCTGGAGGAAACCCATGCAGACACGGGGGGAGAATGTGCAGACTCCAAACAGAAAGTGACCCAAGCTGAGAATCGAACCTGGGTCCCTGGCGCTGTGAAGCAGCAGTGTTAACCACTGTGGCACCCACGATGCTGCCTTATTCTTAAATCACTTCTGGTGCCTTCAGAACTTCCAGATTTATTGCATACAGTTTTAAAAAGGGGGCCCACAATGGGATCCTAAACCAGCCTGGGCTGCTGGGTCAAATACAGGGTGGCATAAACTGCTTGGGGTCTTTAGTTCAGTCAGGCAACATGTTTGGAGGGCCGAAGGGCCTGTTCCTGCGCTGTATTTTCTTTGTTCTTTACTCTTGCTTCTAAAAAGGATATGTCACTTAACAGGTCGATATCGAAGCATCACGAGTCACGGCACTGCTGACGAGATATCAGTTTGCCAATTAAGGTATTGTAGTGGATTAAAAGGAAGTGAACTTTAGAGTCATGATTTAGAGAGTGTTCATTTCCTGTACCAAAGAGAGTTTGAACTGGAGAATTGTCAAGTCATTGCTACTTCAGGCCTACAGCAAGAGGCTAGGCAGCCCAGCCAGTCTTTGACAAGCTTTAATGCTCCTAACAAGGTTCCCACCGGCCTGTCCCATCACATTCAACAACTGCTATTAATTACAACACTTACCTAGCTCCAGCATGGACGAAATATCCTCCTTCTGTGGTGTAAAGTAATGTTTGGATAGTCTGATATTCTTTCCCATGGTAGAAATGTCAAGTACTAGGAGACATAGGTTTAAGGTGCGTGGGGAAAAGTTTAGAGGAGATGTGCAGGGCAAGTTTTTATACCGAGCAAAGTGAAGTTTATTTATTAGTCACAAGTAAGGCTTACATCAACACTGCAATGAAGTTACTATGAAATTCCCCTAGTCGCCACACTCCTATTCGGCTCAATACACCCTAACCAGCATGTCTTTCAGACTGCGGGAGGAAACCGGTGCGCCTGGAGGAAACCCACGCAGACACGGGGAGACTCCGCACTGACAGTGACCCGAGCTGGGGCTGGGTCCCTGGCGCAGTGAGGCAGCAGCGCTGACCCACTGGGATTAGCCGTGGGAAACGTGCTGGGTTACAAGAATAGGGCAGGGACGGGTGGTGGGCTTGGGCCCGGGTAAGTTATTGTCAGAGAGTCGGCGCAGACTCGATGGGCCAAATGGCCTCTTCTGCACTGCAGGGATTCTATGAACACCTCATCGCTTAGCCACACGACAGGTGCCTGGAGTGGGAATTTCTGCCGTACTCGCCCCAAGACCGGAAAATCGAGGTCAATGAACCTTTGCATGGTCCGTGTTCCCATGGTAGGCCTGAAATGTGCTGCCTGGGGGAGCAGGTACGATTGTGGCATTTAAGCGTCAACTAGCTGAATACATGAATAGGACGGGGATGGAAGGATACGGACTCTGTAAGTGCATGCGGTTTTAGTTTAGGCAGGCATCATGATCGGCTCAGGCTTGGAGGGGCCGAAGGGCCTGTTCCTGCTCTGTACTTCTCGTTTGTAATGTCTTGAACGTAATAAGATGACGCAGGAGTGTTATAAAGTAGTGTCTCACTCCCAAGACATTTTCGTTTTGGAGGCATTTTCAAGGAGAGAGCGGAGGGGGGTAAAGGTCAGGGTGTGGCACTGAAATAAACAGCAGAACACGTTGCCAGGGGAGCAAAGGTCAGCACACAGTGAAAGCAAAACTGGAGAACCAGTGACATCAGGCACTGTGGGGGTGGGGGGAGGGGTTGCTGTCCGCTTTGGGACAAGCCAGAGAAACAAAAAAGTGGGTCAAGATGGAGGGGAAAGTTCACAACCTTAAGTTGTTGTACTCAACGTTGAGTCCAGGGATGACATTTTCCTGTCCCGCCCACTACAATTCCCGTGGACTATGCAAAGGTTCATTGACCTCGATTTTCCGGTCTTGGGGCGAGTACGTTGGAAATTCCCACTCCGGACACCTGTCATGTGGCTAAATGATGGGGCGTTCATAGAATCCATACAGTGCAGAAGAGGCCATTTGGCCCATCAAGTTGGCACTGACTCTCTGACATAATAACTTCCTTGCACCCAAACCCACCACTCCTCCCTGCTCTATTCTTGTAACCCGGCACATTTCCAATGGCTAATCCCACCTAATCTGCACATCTTTGAACACTAAGAAGCAATTTAGCACGGTCAATCCACCTAACTGCACATCTTTGGACACTAAGGGGCAAATTTAGTACGGCCAATCCACCTAACCTACGCATCCTTGAACACTAAGGGGCAATTTAGCATAGTCAATCCATCCAATATGCACATCTTTGGACACTAAGGGGCAATTTACCAGGGCAAATCCATCTAACCAGCACATCTTTGCATGTCCAGTTTGCGTTGGGCATCACTGGAACATTGCAGCAAGCCGGGGATGGAATGCATGGACATTGGGCGCAAGATGCTGAGTTGAAATAGCAAGAACCTGGAAGGTTTGGGGTGGAGAGGGCGGTCATGCTTGCGGAAGGAGTGAAGGTGTTAAACAAAGCTGTCACCGAGTCCGCGGTTAGTCTCCTCAATGTCGAGAAACAGCGAATAGAGTGGACCAAATTGGAAGAGGTGCACGTGAACCACTGCTTCACCTGAAAGGAGATTTTGGGCCCTGGGACAGTGAGGAGGAAGCAGGTAAAAGGCACCGTCCACTGTTAACACATTCTGCTGTCTGACCTTTATGCAACTATTTTCACTCTTTTAACTATTACTGCCATCATTAACACCAACATTTTGTAATGGTGACACCTTTATCAAGCTCTCCTTCTCTCTGCCCCACTCCCGATCTTCCATTCCTCCCACCTCCTCGAATTATATAACCCATTACATTTCTATCCCTCTTCAATTCTAAATGAAGTCGAAAACTCAATTCTACACCTCGCTCCACTGCTGATGTTGCCAAACCTGCATGAATATATCCAGCGCTTTCTGTTCTTATTTCAGCTTTCCTGCTGCCACAGTATTTTACATTTACTTGTGAATAGTCTGGTTTAGCACCACATTGTTGCCACGGAGAATACGGTCGGAGTCAGTAGCTAGGCAACGGGTTTATAGCAGGGAACTATAGCCTATCCTTCTATTCTTTTCTCCCTCATGCGTTTATCCAGCTTTACCTCGCTTCAACATATCGATACTATTCACTTTGCCCACTCCCCCATAGGACCGAGTCCCACATTCTCCCCCACTCCTCTGTAGCAGCGAGTCCCACATTTTCTCCCACTCCCCATGGGAGCAAGTCCCACGTTCTCCGCTACTCCCTGTGGCAGCGAGTCCCACATTTTCCCCCACTCCCTGTGGGAGCAAATCTTACATTTTCCTCCACTCCCCCCATGGCAATAAGTCCCACATTCTCCTCCACTCCCCGTGGAAGCGAGTCCCACATTCCCCCCAACTCCCTGTGGAAGCGAGTCCTACATTCCCCCCCACTCCCCATGGAAGCAAGTCCCACATTCTCCCTGCACTCTCTGGGTAAGGAAGTTCCTCCACAGTTCCCCCACTGGATTTTTCGTTACAATTTATGGCAACGTTGTTCTGATTACCCCCTCCTGGGGAATTATGTAACCCCTCTTGGCTTTGAAGAGAAACTCCTCTCTTTTCAGAAAGCATCCGGCCCTGTCCACAGAAGGTCCGACACGGGAGCTCGGGGACTGCAGCCGAATTTAAAATTTATTTTTTAGTGTCGCAAGTAGGCTTACATTAACACTGCAATGAAGTTAATGTGAAAATCCCCTGATTAGGGTGGTGGCTGGGGGGGGGAAACAGAAAGGTGAGGAACAACTGTGCCGAAGAATGCAAAGGATGGGGACGGTCGCTTTAGCAGGTGCAAATGGAGTGCAAGTTTGGAATCTCTATGACTAATAATAATTTTAGGGATAAAGAGAGAGAGGGATGCAAAGTTGGAAATTGCTGCTCTGCATCATAGCAGATGATCCAGAGCTAATCAGCTCTTGCTGTGCAGAACAGTAGGGTTCTTTTATATATATATAATGAAATATGGCTGTGCATGATTGCCTAATAAGGCAGTAACAGGTTCATTCTGGGCTCACGCCATCCCAGTTGCGAGCTCTTGGCCATATATGGCCAGAAGCTGCTCTCCCAGGGCAGCCATTGGCCGCCTTCACTCCAATCCTGAGGTAAAATTAAAATCTCCGCCCTCTCCCCCCAAACTCGATGGTTTCTCCACACTGGGCGACCCCCTTCCCCGCCCTAGCCCTTTTGGTCCCTCTCAAAATCCCCGATTAACCGAAGATTTGTGAAGTGGGGGGCTGTAGAGAGGGAGGGAGGAAAAAGAATCCGGCGCCATCGCCGCTTCCCTCCCGCCCCGGGACCCTTAGGCCGCGCGGCCCTCTGGGAGATGTAGTCCTCCCGCCCCTTTCCCCCAATGGCGGCGGATGGTGGGAGGAACTCGCTTTCCCAGAATGCCGCGGCGCTTGCTGAGGCCGCCGGGAATTGTAGGCTGCGAAACCCACCCCCCCCTTTCGGGAAGCAGCGCTTGCGCAGGAGGGCATGGCCAGGACTGCGCCTGCGCACAAGCGGCGGATCCTGTTGAGTGACCGCGCGGGACCGGGTGGGCGGTGGCGGCGCCTGCGCACAAGCCGTTTCTTGAGCGAGCGTGGCTGAGGGAGGGGGCGGCGCCTGCGCACCAAGGATGGGTCCTCGAGCGAGCGGGGCTGAAAGAGGGGGGTAGCGCCTGCGCACAAGCAGTTCCTGAGCGAGAGAGGCTGAGGGGGTGCGGCGCCTGCGCACAAACGGCGGGTAACCTTGAGTGTGAGCGGCCGAAGGTGGGGGGCGCCTGCGCACACAGGGGTGAGTCCTATTGAGCGAGCGAGGCTGGGGAGGTAGCGCCTGCGCGCTAACGGGACCTCCCAAGGTCCGCCGGGAGTTGTAGTCCACCAATGCCCGTCATGGCCCCGCCCCGGGAGTTGTAGGCGGTTAGATAATGGTGGAGGGGGGAAGAGAAAGAATAAGAACAGAAAAAGGTCACCGCCTATTAATGATGGGCAGTGGGAGAAATGGAAGAAGGAAGGGTTAGAAAATGAAAGGGGGCGCGGATTAAAAAAATATATTTAAAAAATGGTGAGGTGGGCGCGGCCTCGGGTTGGCCCGCCCTCCGCTGCACGCGCAGCCGGCCGCCCGTCGTGTCCTATAAAAGGGAGTGGACGGCGGCATTTGGGTTTCTTCGCCGTTTGTTTCTTCTCTTTCTCTCATTTAGCTGCTCGGGTTCTCGTTTTTTATATATCTCTACCGTCGAGGGGGGAAAAAAGAAACAGCGCGTGGAGCTTAAGGAAAGCCAAACAATCGGGATACAATGGTGAGGTTCATTTATCTTTTTAAATTATATTTTTTGAAAAAAAATCGAATATTCGTTTCCACTCGCCGTCTTTCCGACGCGTCGAAGATAACGGGCGAAGGTTAGTTAGGGTGGGGTTGCGTGCCGTTTAACTGCAATCCTCCCCTCCCTCCCCGCTCCGAGCGCCCGCTAAAATGGCGCCGGACTGAAGAGCGGGGTGGGGGGGGAGGGCTTGCTGGTGTCGGGGTTTTTATACCCCGCCCTTGGCACTTTGGGTGGGGTGAACCCCGTAGCGGCGGCGCGCCCCCCCCCCCCCAAAACCAGTCAGGAATTGGGGGTACGCGCGTGTGTGGTGGCTCGTTTCCCCCCCCCTTTTCCTGACGCAGCCGTGGAGAGGGTGGGGGAGGGGGTTGGTTTTTTTCTCCTCTCTCCGGTGCGGGCGGGCGCGCCATCCATCCGGGCCGCGTTCCATTTTGGAACCTTTTGTCTGTTAAATCTATCGGTTGCGCCCCAATCTCCTCTTTCCCTCTCCTCGGGTCGGTCGGCTGTGGAAAAAGAAATGTAGTCTTAGTTGTTTCTTGGTCTCTGTGTGTGTGTATATGTGTCTCTTTCCCCATCCCCCTTCCACCACCTCTTCCTGCCTTCAGTTTGCAGCCCCACCCTTTGCCCAAGATCCGCTGTCTTCCCAAAAGGCCGTTATTTGCGGGTTTTGAAAGAGAGGGAGAGAAAAAAAATAATCTGTTTGCAAAAAAAATTGCAATCTCTTCCTGTTGCCCGCAATAAAATTAATTGCTACCAATTTAATTGATTCAAATTCTTAATGAGAGATTGCTGAGCGGTTGGGATATTTTTTCGGTTTTGGTAGGATTTGAATTAAGACTGCACCCCCTCCATTGGGGGAGGGGGTCTCAATCCAACTTTCTCCCCCCACCCCACAAAAAGGCTGTTTTTTTAAAAAAAAAATGGATTTCTACAAGACTCGTCTCTCCTGAGTCTCAATGGGAGACTCTTGTTCCTTTCCCGCCCCCACGCCAACGAGAAAGAAAGAGCGAGGTTATTTTGTAATTAGATTTCTGAAAGATGTCCCCCTCCCTGCTTCTGGCCATTGTTCCAATTCTCTACAATCTGGGATTTGGCAGTAAGCCAGTTCTTATACATTGGTTTTTTGGAGGGGGGTCATTTTATTTGCGCCCCCCACCCTCCTGCCCCAAATTAATTAATCTTGGTGTTTGTGGAATCTTGTTAGACTGGCACCGTTTTGTTAACGGGATACGGTTCTCCCTCTTCAGTGGGGCGGCTAGTTTTCAAAATGGCTTTTATTGGGAGGGTGGTTTGTGTTTTCCTTGCGGGCAGGAGTTGGCAATTCTGAATTGTTTCGCCACGGGATCCGCTGGCAGCTGTTGTTTTGGGGGGGGTGGTTGCGGGTGCTTTGGTCCACTTTCATCTGAGGGTTTTTAAAACGATGGTGGGTTGTGGTGCGGTGCTGCTGTCTGGAATTGGGAGGTTACTCTGCTTTAAAATGGAGGCTGGTGCATCTTGTCAGATTCAAGGTTCCTTGTTTGGTTTCTGAACCACCTTACCAACAAGCTCGTGATCTCTCTTCCCTTCCCCCCCCTCCCCCCCTCCTGATCCTTCCCCCTGATTTGCAACCACTGACACCAGTGCTGTTGGCCTCTGGCAAATCTTGAGGTTTTTAAGCGGGTTTAGAAATATGGTTAAAAATGAGGGGTCAGAACCCAGGGGGCTGGTATTAATGGGAGGTGGGTGCAGGCTGCTTTTGTGTTGTGGGAAAGTGGGTGGGGTCAGACTTCAGATACATGGGAGATGATAAGTAGGCCGGAGGGTGATAGGTACCTAGTTGTTGTGGTGGGGAGTCTGAAACAGAACATATTGCTGGGGTGGCTCTTTCTGCTTGAGCAAGCAGGATATTGGCGGCTGGAGGTTCTTTTGTGTTGTAAGCTTTTCCTGTCGAACTCTCCTCTGTTACTGTGGGGCCCCAGTACGATTAGGCAAGGATGTGCTCACTATTTTTAAAAAAAAAAGCCCTTTTAAGTAACCTACTTTCCCTGGTGTCAGGAGGGGAGGAGGGTTCTTGTGAAATTGCCATTTCCTCCTCTTTCTGCAATGTCAGTGGGTCAATTGGACTCTGGCTAGCTGCTAAAACAAGAAGTGCCTCAGTCGGACGCCGTTACAAGCTGCCGATTGTCGGCAAGTGCGACGTTGAGATTTGACACATGCCCACGCATTGAAATCGAAACTTCACTAACCAAAAGTGTCAAATAGCTTGCCCTAATAAGGTCATGGCGAGGACTGTGCCTCATCAGCTCCGACAGCTCAGCAAGACACCGGCTTTGATATTGTTTCAACTCCAGTGACGTGCCAGGAAGCAAAGGTTCACTCCTGAAAGACAATGGGCAAAATCCAGCTCTGGATTGAACTGGGAAAGGAGGAAACTCCTTGTGGCCACGTTGAGTGCACGGTCTCGATCTCCAAATGGATGACATACGGGGTCCAGCCCTATAATCGGTCAGTTACAGAGCTCCCCTAACCCCGTCAGTGAGTTAAATCTGTTCCATGTGAGAGAAGCGGGTGTCTCCACCCTGTTCATCCCCCCCCTCACAATCAGCCTCCAGCTAATACATTCCTGAGGCCTGGCATCATCCTCCATCTCTGTATCCCTCGAGTGGTCACATCCTGTTCTGTGCTGTGCAGACATGTTCCTCCAGCTGTGGTCCAGCGCTGCCCTCTGTGTTGCAGTCTATACCCCTCCCTTCCTGACCCCCATCCCTGCTTGGCCAGGACTTTTGCAGCCGTATCCTTGTTTGCCTGTCTACACCTGAGTCCCGTTTATTGACAGTTCCTGTCCTTGTTTAACCCTTCCCTGGTGTGAGGCCTCAGGTTTCCGGCCGTGTATGAGCCTCAGACATTCCACTGGCTTAGCTTCCTCTTTCAACTCTCCTAGCGGCCTGCAGCTTTCATCCTGACTGCAGAGCCCCTGGCCCACTTCTGTCTTGTCTGCAATCTTTCCCAAGCCCTTCCCAGAGGGGGAAGAGACAGATTTAGGCTGCCAGGTTTTTTGGGGGGGGGGGGAATGGATGCGGGTCAATATTGAGGAACCACTTAAGGGGGCAGTGGTTTAAGCATTGTTGCCCAATTGAGAGATGCTCAGGAGGCTGGCATGCAGTGAGCCACCAGGTTGGCATTGAGTTGGGCAATAAATGTACAGCATGGACATAATGTGCTAATGATTAGTGCACATCCCTGCTAACTGTGACTCCTTCCCACCCTCCCCACATTCACTGCCCCCGCAGCATCAATATCACAGGGTTATGAGCGTAGACCATCATGTACAATCGTAATACAGAAACAAAGTACCACAGTAAGCTCTTGGCAAGTCAGTTAGCAGCTGTAGAGGTTGTAGGCATGACTTGCCTAACCTCAGATGCTGCTGTTCTTGAATCAGATGCTTTCTCGTTGGCAATACTTTTCCTTTTGTTTGAGTGTATTTCCTGTTCCCACTTGCCACCCTGTGCTGCTGGCTGCCATCCAGGTGAGAGGCTGCATTCCTGAGCTGCACACAGCTCATGTCTGGAATGTGAGCGTGTATGGTGTGGCTGGCTGGGTTGTGTGCAGTGTTTGAGTGAAGCAGCTGAGGTTTGCACAGCCTGGGGCTGCACATGGAGAGTGGATGCTCTGGTGGAAGATATTCTCAACAGTGGACCAGCTGCACAAGGTGTTGCAGAGCTTCTGGGATCTGCTCCCTGTCCCCCCACCCCAAGCCTTCTGAGTCTGTCTACACATTTAACATCAGTGGGTAGCATTGCTGCCTCATCGCACCAGGGACCCAGGTTAATTCCAGCCTCTTGAGTATTCAAAGATGTACAGGTTAGGTGGATTGGCCACACTGAATTGCCCCATAGTATCCAAAGATGTGTAGGTTATGGGGATTGGCTGTGCTAAATTGCCCCTTTGTCCAAAGATGTGCAAGTTGGTGGTTTAACCGTAAGTGTGTAAGGTTATTGTGATAGGACAGAATATACTCAGAGGGTTCCTAAATGGCTGCCTTCTGCACTGTAGGGATTCTGATTGAGTTCCTCATAAGCCTTTAGAAAGGGTAGGTGCTAGATGATTGGATTCTGGGTACTGGATGATGAGGCTGTCTAGAGGGTGCAAAGGAGATCCATCAGAATGGGACCATGCTAGAATCCATTTGCACAGTAACAGCAAGCAGTGTGTTTGGAAAGTCCTGACGTATTCTAGCAGAATCAGCCCTGTAAACGGAAAATAGTTTGACAGATGTAGTGGAGTTCTTTGTAATGGAGGCTGAATAAAAGGGAACTAGTAGATGCCATGTATTTGGAATTGCAAAAGGCAAAGTGTCACGTGACAGGTGGGGTGACATCAGCAAGGATGGGAATTGATCAGGGATAGTGGGATGTTTCTCAGCTTGGCAGAATGGAGTGCTATTGGATTTGTACGGATAAGGGACTAGTATATACACTGGGTGTACACAGTGGTTCCAGATTCTCCCATGAGGAAATCTCCCCTTCAGACACCCTGTTGCTCAGGATTGTGTATCTCTACAGACACAAATCTTCCCTCAAGCTGCCCATTCAGGATAGGTTGGTAAACCTTCTCTGGATTCTTCCAAACGCAGTTACATCCTTCATTTGAGACCAGTGCTGTGACCGCCACTGTTTGCATTGGGGCTGGGGGGGGGTGGGGGGTGGTCAATGACTTGGATGATGGGACTGGCCATTGCAGCTGGATTTGCTGACAGGTTGTAGGAGTCTGCCAGGTGGGGTGGTTTCCTCTTTTCCAGGAAGATTGGAGAAGCAGGGTCTGATGGAAATGGAGCGGGGGGCTGCTGGGTTCTGTGAAGCAGCAGTGACTTTGTGCACCAGTCCGCAATTAGTACCCAAGTCCATTAACGAATGTTAGTCTTCAGAGGAACTGTTGTCGCTGCATTGGGAGATCTTTATCAAGAGGGGTGTCTGGTTTGCTAGGCTAATTCCTGGGGTGAGATTTTATTGAAAGGGGTTGGAGGGGATGCAAGTGTAGAATGTCTCTCCACTTTGAGAGCCTCGTGTGGCTATTTAATACTGTCACTGTTCCCCTGTGTCATTCTGTGCTGTTCCTGTACTGCCTGCTGGATCTCAAAGCTGGAGGAACTCCAGGTAAAGTGGCGTGTGTTTAAAGCTTTGTCTCTCTCTCTCAATCTCCCAGGCATCGGGTGTCACAGTTGCGGATGAGGTAATCACCTGTTTCAATGACATGAAAGTGCGGAAGTCCTGCAGCCACGAGGAGATGAAGAAGAGGAAGAAGGTGGTCTTGTTTCGGTTGGATGACTGCAAAGAGAAAATAATAGTCAATCCGGGGAAGGAGATTCTGGTGGGAGATGTTGAGGACGGAACAATTAGTGACCCCTTGCAGGCCTTTATCGATATGCTTCCGGTTAAGGATTGCTGCTACGCTCTCTACGATGCATCCTTTGAGACGAAGGAGACCAAGAAGGAGGAACTGATCTTCATTCATTGGTGAGTAAGCTGTGACCTGAGTGGTGCTGTGCTCTGCCATCAGTCCCTGGACACAGAAACCACAGTGACCTCCAGCAGCACTGTATCAACATGGCAGCCTTTAATCTTGTCATTCTTCAGCATTGAGACAAACTGTGCTGAGTTTCTCAGTGTTGGCGAAATACCAAGTGTAGCCTGGTTTTTGGGGAGGGGAGGTATAATTGTCAGTCAGGTGCCACTGGGAGTGGGCATTTATTCCCAGATTGTGCCAACTCCTGATTGAGATTGGGCACAATGCCATGGCCCTCTGACTCGACTGACAGCTGAGTTCTTGTTGGGCTGGTAGGGAGCCAGTTGCTTTCTCCTCTCCCAATCCTGATGGGATTGTCCAAGAGCAGAGGATCTGTATTTAGTCTCCTGGCTGGAATAGAACAGTGACTGTGAGTGCTTGAGTGGAGGGTGGAGTTGCATCAGGACAAACTGTTGGAGAGTATGCATGGGGTGTGCTTGCTCTCTCAGGAGTGGGGGTGGGGGGGGCTTGCTCCTGTGGGGGGCTTGTTTCACGGAGTGGGGAGTGTGTAGGGGCTTGCTCCTTCAGGGATTGTGTATATGGTGGGGGGGGGCTTTCCACAGAGTGGAACTGTCTGGGGTGCTTGCTCCCATAGGAAATGGGGGTGTGTGAGGGAGGGGGAGAGGAGAAAGCTTGCTTCTGTGGGGGGGGTGTGTGTGTGTGGGGGGGGGGGGGGGGGGCGGTGGTGGCAGGTGGGGTGTCTTGCTCCTACAGGCAATGTGTGGGGCCCACTGCTGTGGGAAGTGGTGCTTGAGGTGAATTGAATAAAGGATAGCTTGGGGTAACCACTCAGCTTCTTTCTTCCTTCCCCCCAGGTGTCCTGATGATGCGCCTGTTGGTCAGAAGATGATCTATGCCAGTTCCAAGGATGCAATCAAGAAAAAACTCACAGGTATGCAACACGGCCTGCTGCTTTTGCTCTTAACTCTGAAACTTTGATCCTGTGCCCTCCTTAACGACACTCCCAGTGCTGGTTTTGTACCTTTAAGTGGCTTGTTGCAGAGCCACTTGTTTGGGTGGGTTGTCTCAGAATCCCTTTGCTGAATTCCTTTGGGTTGTTGTGGAGATGGGAGGTAATGCACACTGGAGCCCAAACTGATTTGTGATTGTATTTGTCTACAGGGATCAAGCACGAGTGGCAGATCACTGACAGGGATGAGTTATTAGACCACGGTGAACTGATGTCAAAACTAGGACCCAGCGTCACGACATTCGAATCGCAGAAGCTAAAGTAGTGTCGTCCCCCCCTTGAGCTTCCATGTTTTCTTTTTTGTATGTGCTGTGGGTTTTTTGGCTTGCTGAGCACCTTCAGTTAGTACTCATGTCTTTTGACTCCCCATCTGACTTTTACTTTTAACCCTTTTTGTGAGCAGGACTAGTAATCATGGGACCCAAATAAAGTTCTGGAACAAAACAAGAACCCAGAACTGTTCAGCAGGTTAGTGAGAAACTTGACAGCTATTTTTTGATTTCCTCCCTCTTTCTCCCCATGTGGCCCAATTTGGAGGAGGAGGAGGTTGAAGTGGAATGGGATTGTGTTGGGTATTGATTAGTATTTTTTAAACCTAGTGGATAAGACTGCCCCCTCCCCCTCCGGCTGCAGGATGCTCTCAAGATCTCGCAATGCTGAAATTGTTGGATCTTTTGGGACAAGTTTCTGAAACTTGAGCATCTTTTTTAAAATTCCAAACACCTTTTCCTCGATCAGTAAGCAGAGGGGGGTGGGGGAGAGAACTCTTGGGTTAGACTGATTCTTCTACCACTTCATTCCATGTGTCATTTACGACATGTTTTTGTAAGCATTCCTGAGATTTTAACAAAGATTTCTCCTGTGGGAGGGGCGAGGGAGGGAATTCTGACCTCGTTCTCACCACATGCATTGTGACCAAACTTCCATTCATGTTGTTTTGGGGGAAGATGTGGGGACCTGCCAACTTGGAATCATTAGTGTATCTTACAGATGGTTAATCATGTGGATGGGTTATTGGACCTGACAATTACTAATGTGGAAGCAGCGTTATTAACCATCAAAATAAACTTATTACAGATAGCACGTTTCCTGTTGTCTTTGTAAATGTGTTCAAAGGCCCATCAATTGAGTGTTACCTTTCTCTGCTGTTTAATGGGTACAGTGTGGGGGGGGGGGGGTTCATGTGTGTTGGATCTGGAGAGGACTGCCATCTTGGATACAGGACCCAAAATTCCTCTGCTCCAAATGTGGTCTGACCTTATACAGCCTTGGCAGTACATCCCTGCTCTTGTATTCTAGCCCTCAATGAATACTCTCATTGCATTCACCTTCTTAATGACCAACTCAACCTGCATGTTAACCTTACTACAATCCTCAACTAGAACTCCCAAATCCCTTAGTACTTGAATTCTCCCTCACCATTTAGAAAACGTTGTCTCTTAAGGGTCAGTATTTTAATTCATTTGTGTGACAGTGTCCCTGGCTGGGCCAGCATTTATTGCTCATCCCTTAGTTGCCCTTGTTCAGAGGGCAGTTGAGTCAACCACATTGCTATGGCTCTGGAGTCACATGTAGGCCAGACTGGGTAAGGACAGCAGATTTCCTTTCCTCAGGACATTAGTGAATCAGATTTTTTTGACAACGGTTTCATGATCATCAGATTTTTAATGCCAGGTATTCTTTGAAGTTCTGCCATGGGTGGGATTTGAACCCAGGTCCCCAGAACATTAGTGGATGAATAGTCTAATGATACCATTGGGATATTTTCTTGGCACAGCATGGAAACAGGCCCTTCAGCCCAACTGGTCAATGGTGTCCTAGCTAGTCCCAATTGCCCAGGCTTGAGTAATTGATCAAGATAAGTCCATCTTAAATTGCAGTTTGTGGGGGACAATTTTAGTACATTAGGCTCAGTTTTAAGTTTGTTCATACCAAAGTGGATAACCATTCTTTCACACTATTTTTGCCTAATTCCTGTCCCATCACCTCAATACTACCTTTCCTTACCTTTTGTATCACCTGCAAATTAATGCCCTCAGCTCCATCTAGATCATTGGTCTCCCCACATTGACTAGTTAAAGCCCACCAATATCCACTTTGGATAAGGAGATTTGGCATCCACCAGAGAAAGCATTCTTTCTGGTTGGAGCACAGCTTGGTATGGCTCCTGCTCTGTCCAAGGCTGCAAGAAACTACCAAGGGTTGTAAATGAAGGAAAACCCATCACTCAAACCAGCAGTATAATCAAGGTCCCCATGCACCCTGGATGTTTTCCTTCATGTTCTGTGAGGAATAAGATGCAGAAGTCTGAGGTCATGTACCAACTGACTCAAGAACAGCTTCCCTGCTGCCTTCAGACTAAGTTGATTGTTCTCTACACCCTAGCTATGACTGTCCTCTACAAATGGTATGTTATGTTTTATCTGTACAGCAAGAAACAAGAGCTGTGGGCCCAACACTAACTGCTGCAGAACTTCTCCACCAGCTGCCAACCTGAAAAGGACCCTTCTATTCCCACTCATCTACCAGTTAGCCAATCTATCTGTGCTGGGACTCTAACGCAGTAGCCTCCTGGGTGGGACCTCAAAGGCCTTCTGGAAATCCAAGTAGAAAACATCTGGCTCCTTTCTCCACCCTGCTTGTTACCACTTAAATCTAACATTTGTCAAGCATGACATGTCCCTTGAAACCATGCTGACTTCCCCTTACACACTTGCAAGTATTCTGAAATTTCATCCTTAGTAATACACTCTTTTCTTAACTGAGGTCACATTAACCTGCTGCAGTTTCCCATCTTGTGTCCCTCCCTAAACAGGGGTGTTAGTGATTTTTTTCAAGCCTTGGGGACCCTCCCTGACTCCACTATCCAGCTGTATCCTTCAGAGACAGTAGAGGGTGAGAGAATCAAGCTCCCTCTATACGATCCTCCAAACACTCCCAGGACAGGTACAGCACAGATTTTCTCAACTGTATTGAGTTTGAGTACAGACATTTGCCCAGCCAGTCCACTGCTGACTTTGCAATGAGAGGGATATAACAGTTGATTTATACAGTATGGTATAGGCTCCTGCTCTGCCCAAGACTCCAAGAAACTACAAAATGTCATGAATGTTCCCCAAACCAGCCCCTCATCCATTGACTGTCTACACTTCCTGCTGCCTTGGAAAAGCAGCCAGCATAATTAAGGATCCCAGATATTCTCTCTCCCAATCAGGAAAAAGATACAAAAGTCTGAGGTTACATGAACCAACTCAAGAACAACTTCTTCCCTACTGCTGTCAGACTTCTGAATGGAGCTGTCTCACATTAAGTTGTTCTTTCTCTACACCCTAGCTATGACACTACATTCTGCACCCTCTCCTCTAGGAATGCTATGCATTATCTGTATAGCTCACAATACTTTTCACTGTGCACTAATACTTGTGACAATAATAAATCAAAGATTTGTATGAAGTCATATAGTCAATTTGCCACTATCTTTCCAAAGACATTACCAACAGTGTGACCTGAAAATGCCACTGGCTTGTTTCTGCATCCAGCCCACTTTGCTTCTCCCCAGGGACCTGCTGCCTAACAGCAAGGTTAGAAGCATACCTATCAAGGGAACAGCAGCTTGCAGCGAAGGGTCCTGCATCCTGAATTCAAAAGTGTGAATAAGACCTTGTGTGAAACAGCACAATATGACACTAGTCAGCTTTACTGCTTTGCAAATTTATTTACAAAATCAGGGACTGGAACACAGACAGGAGAGACTAAGGTTGAAACTGAAACAACTGTGATAAAAATATATATATATAGCCTGGGGCTCAAGTCTGATTAATGTCCCCCTTAATGTATTCACTCCTTGTCAGTCCATGGGTGAAGTGCACCAGATGTGGTCTTTTACAGAGTAGTGCATTTAATTCCCAAGTAGGGATTCAATGATTTTAAACGAACATACCTCAACACAGAGACCTGCCCGTTATCAACATTCCAGCAGGGAGGGACTGGAGGAAAGTGGGGGTCTTAAAAGGAAGATTATTAAATATCCTCACTATTGGCTTAAACATGTCCAGTAGCAAGCACTGGTATAAACTACAACCATCCAAACTCCTACTCTCCACTTCCATACTGTAGGTAAATACAGTGAGGGAGGGACTCAAACTCTCCCAGCACAGTGTTAGATACAGAGCAAAGCTCCCACTACACTGTCCCCCCATCAAACACTCCCAAGACAGGTACAGCATGGGGTTAGATACAGAGTAAAGTTCCCTCTACACTGTCCCCCCATCAAACACTCCCAGGACAGGTACAGCATAGGGTTAGATATAGAGTAAAGCTCCCTCTGCACTGTCCTGACCCTTAAGAGGTTGAAGAAATATTTCTGTGACAGGAGTTGATGAAATCTACCTTCAGTCCGTATCAATCCACCTGCAGATATTGGTCGCCAGCGGATGTGGGGAGTGTGACTGATGCCTGCCATCGTTTCCCCGCTGCGGGATCAGGTGCACTGAGGTGACCCGGTGACAGGGCAGAGCGAGCGAGAATAACCATCGCTCCCACCAAGGCAAGACCATCATGAATGGCTGTAGTTCAGTAAATCGCTCCGTGGGGCTGGGAGAAGGGTTGTGGTGCAAGATGGGACAGGGGGGGGGGGGGGGAGGGTGACACAGAGCTCCCCATGCCCACAAAAAGTCCTGTGGTCCAGACAAAGCACTCTTCAATGGGGAAGAACAGAGTGGGGACTGGGCTAGTCTCCCTACATGTAACAACACTCTGTACTGAAGGAACCTTACCCCTCACCCACCTTGTTCCCCCCCTCCCACAAACATGGGCAACTGGAACCACCCTTCCCCCTCTCTCTCTGGGGAGGGGCAGGGGGAGAGACAGAGTCAGCCTCAGGTGATTGGCAGAACCACACTGCGATCTCCAACATTCAATTTTTTTTTAAAAAAAAACAGCAGCCTGCCAAAACACAAATCTAACATGGTGAAAAATGAACAAAGTAGAAGATGGGAGGGTTTGGGGGAAAAACAGGACAGACGCTTCTCTCTCTCTTTCTGGACACTGGTGTGAAGAACAGCCAAGGCTACAGCTCTTCCCGCAGTGAGCCCAGGCAGTTCCTCAGTAGTAACAGGTTGGCCTGTGGAGGGGGGAAAAAGACAGACATAACATTAGTCACCAGCTCCAAGGCTGTCACACGCTGTCCATTAACTGGTCTTTATTTACTGAGCTCCAAACATTCCTCCACCACCACCTCCGCTCCCCCCCAACCCTGGTGAAGGTCAGACAGAACTGGACCCCGAGCCACACAAGGAGACATCAGGAGATCAGTAACCCAGCTGAAGCTGAGCATCAGGGTAAGAGGGAGGGGCAGCTGGACACACGACTGCTGATGGGTGGAGTGATGGGAATTGGAGGGGTGGTAAACAGGGAAACTGCAGCCCCCACCACCACCCTACATGACGGGGAGAGGAGGGCAACGGGGAATGTATCCCATGGGGGTGGGGGAGCGACACAGACAGAGACACAGCGAGTGACACACAGACACATACAGAGTTTGTGCAAGACTTGCAGGGTGGGGGGAGGGAGGGGGAGAGAGGAGGGGACCACTGGGAGAGTGTTGGGTTCCCCGTGCACCACCCAGCCTGGAGACTGGGGGAGAGAGAGGGGGGAAATCTGCAAAAGCAGCATCCAGCTGGAACACACAGGAATGTATCAGAATCTCAGAAACACACACACACACAGGAGGCTGCTCGGTCGGTCCGTTGTGAGCTGGCTCACTAAGATCAGAGTCATTGACTTGCGTGGCCCCTAGTTCCACGCGGCCTATCCACAATCCTGCCCGCTGCTCAAGCACGGACACGCTCGTGGGGCGTGTGTGTGTTTTGGGAAGTTGCCATCTCCTGACGGGGAGAACAGGTTCCGGGGGCGGTGCTGCGCTGCGCGTAGCAGCATGTCCCACTTGGCAGTGGAAAGCTAACAGCTCGACTTGCTGAGGTGCCTGTGCAGTCTGAGCGGATCATCCAGCTCCTACCTTGGCGTGTTTCAACTCCAGTTCTGTCATCTCAATCAGGTTCTTGCGAAATGCCGACACTCTCCGAACTTTGAAATCTGTGAGTTCTACAAGTCCAAAAAGAGAAGGTTAAAAAGACAAGTTTTTGATGAGAGTTGTCCAGGGCGGAATCAGTTCCCCCTGCACCCCGAGAACATACATTAAGGGCAGCATAGTGGGTCAGCACTGCGGCCTCAGCGCCAGGGACCCGGGTTCGATTCCCGGCTCGGTTCACTGTCTGTGTGCACATTCTCCCTGTGTCTGCGTGGGTTTCCTCCCACAGTCCAAAGATGTGCAGGTTAGGGTGATTGGCCGCGCTAAATTGTCCCCTTAGTGTCAGGGAGACTAGCTAGAATAGACGTGTGGGTTTATGGGAATAGGTGGGATTGTGGTCAGTGCAGACTCGATGGGCCGAATGGCGTCCTCCAGCATTATAGGGAATCTATGATAATCAGAATCTCATTTAATGGTGGAGCAGACTCAATGGGCCAAATGGCCGTCTGCTGCTCCTAATGTCTTGTGGTCACTCATCTTTACTCGATGCCAAGCCAGGGCTGCAGGGGGCAGCACAGGTGGTGACTGTGGAGTGTGAGCAAGGAGAAAAACTCCCTCAGGGCATCCCAAAGTGAAACACAGACCCCCCCCTCCCCATCTCTCCCGCTCGTATCCCTCCCTCAGGGCATCCCAAAGTGAAACACAGACCCCGCTCCCCATCTCTCCCGCTCGTATCCCTCCCTCAGGGCATCCCAAAGTGAAACACAGACTCCCCCCTCCCCATCTCTCCCGCTCGTATCCCTCCCTCAGGGCATCCCAAAGTGAAACACAGACCCCGCTCCCCATCTCTCCCGCTCGTATCCCTCCCTCAGGGCATCCCAAAGTGAAACACAGACCCCGCTCCCCATCTCTCCCGCTCGTATCCCTCCCTCAGGATGTCCCAAAGTGAAACACAGACCCCCCCCCGCCCCCTCCATCTCTCCAACTCCTCTGTGTTTCACACACAATGAAGGAGTTTTGTTTTTCGAAGTGTGCTGCTTGCTGTAATGTGGGAAAGGCAGCAGCCAATTTCCACAGCAAGATCCCATACACAGCTACGTGATCACCACCCAGGTCAGCTTTTTTTTTTAGTGATGTTGGTTTGAAGGTGAAATATTGGACCCAGGGAGAATACCCCTGCACCCCCCTCCCCTTTCACAAAACCCCCTCCCTCCCTCCCCTGCCGCCATCACCACCGACCCACTGTACAATATAATGGAGAGTGGCTGGACAACAGTACCCGTCACATTCACACGGGGGCAACTTCCCAGTCACCCAGAAACAATCATCTTTATATTAAAAAGAAATGATGGACCTTCTCCCGCCCCCTAATGGGGTTGGAAAGGAGGGAGAGGGGAGACAGTCCCATCATGGTGGCAAAACTCAAAATCCAGAGAGCTGGGGGCGGGGGCAGGAACTGTTGTTGTGGGGTCAGGGTTCGATTCCCATCAAGGCAGATGGTGGACGCAAAAACGAAACATCGCAAAGCCTAAAACGGTCACCGTGAACCCACTTCGGGTTGTTGCAAAAACCCAAGTGGGTTCACTGATAATACCCCCTTCTCCCTTCAGGGAAGGGGATCTGCTGTCCTTAACCAGTCTGCCTTACACGCAACCCCACCACCCCCCCCAGCCATACACACACAGCAAGGTGGCTGTGACTGTCTCACCCAGCTCCCTACTGTGCAGGGAGAGACCATTCTGCCCTTCGAGCCTGCACTACCCAGGCTCTATCCCCATAAGCCCTCATACTTACCCCGCTAATCCCTCAGACACTAAGGGACGATTTAGCATGGCCAATCCACCCCAACCCGCACATCTTTGGACACGAGGGGGCAATTTAGCATGGCCAATCCACCCTAACCCGCACATCTTTGGACACGAGGGGGCAATTTAGCATGGCCAATCCACCCTAACCCGCACATCTTTGGACACAAAGGGACAATTTAGCATGGCCAATCCACCCGATCTGCACATATTTTGGACTGTGGGAGGAAACCCACACAGACATGGGGAGAACGCGTAGGCTCGACACAGACAGTGACCCAAGCCGGGAATCGAACCCGGGTCCCTGGCGCTGTGAGGCAGCAAAGTTGTATCAAAATTGCGACTGAGTTTATAAGGAGGAATATGAGAGTGGAGGGGCCTGCACTGGTGGGAAATGGTGGAAGGGGAGGGGGAGTCATTTCCAATCACCTTGCTTGGCAGATTCAGACAGCTTCTCGAATTTCTGACAGGACAGTAGCTGGTTGGCCTCTGCGTGTTTGACATCCTTGTTCTTCATGCGGGCTCGATCCAGTGCTTTGTTTGCATTTTCATAGTCAGACAGGGAGCGAGCTCTCCGATACAGGAGATCCTGGGCAAAAAACACAAACAATTAAATTAGCACCCCCCCCTTTGTGTATCGCCTCCTGCAGCAGCAGTGTGTGCGTGCGTGCTGTTCTCCATGAACACCACAAGGCCATCCAGGAGCAGGCCACCAGGCTCTGAAGAACATCAGATATAGGAGCAGAATTAGGCCATTCGGCCCATTGGGTCTTCTCCGCCAGTTAACCACGGCGGATAAGCTTCTCAACCCCATTTCTCCCACCTTTCCCCCATTCCCTGGGCGGCACAGTGGGTTAGCACCCTGCTGCCTCAGTGCCAGGGACCTGGGTTCAATTCACAACTTGGGTCACTGTCTGTGTGGACTTTGCACATTCTCCCTGTGTCTGCGTGGGTTTCCTCCGGGTGCTCTGGTTTCTTCCCACAGTCCAAAGATGTGCGGGTTAGTTTGATTGGCCGTGCTAAAAAATTGCCCTTAGTGTCCTGAGATGCGTATGTTAGAGGGATTAGTTGGTAAATATGTAGGGATATGGGGGTAGAGCATTGGTGGGATTGTGGTCGGTACAGACTCGATGGGCCGAATGGCCTCTTTCTGTACTATAGGGTTTCTATGATTTCTATGAGGTTGTTAGATGAATTAGCCCTTAGTGTCCAAAGATGTGCAGGTTAGCTGGATTGGCCATGCTAAATTGTCCCTTAGTGTCACAGTAGGGTAAATGTGTGGGGTTACAGGGAATAGGGCCTGGGTGGGATTGTGGTTGGTACAGACTCGATGGGCCGAATGGCCTCCTGCCGCACCGCAGGGATTCTATGATGAACCCCTGATCCCCTTACCAATCAAGAATCTATCTCTGTCTTAAAGACACTCAATGACCTGGCCTCCACAGCCTTCTGTGGCAAAGAGTTCCCCACTCTCTGGCTGGAGAAAGGTAGATAAGTCCTCATCTTTGTTTTAAAGGATCGTCCCTTTAGCCTGAGGCTGGCCCCTTGGATCCGAGTCTCTCTGGCTAAAGGGAACATCTTCAAGCCTCCCCACCAAGGATTGCTGATCTATACCCGTCTCAACTCTTTTTCTGTGCCCTTACCCCTCTATTACTTCATCTATCAAATATTTTATCCACCTTCAGTTTCAATACTTCCAATGATCCAGTCTCTAGCATCCTTTCGGACAGAGAATTCCAGAGATTCACCAACCTCAGGAAATTTCTACACACCTCTGTTTGAAATGAGTGGCCTTTATCTTGTAGCATTGTCCCCTTGTGGGAGACTCTCTCACCATCCACCTTGTCAATCCCCCTCAGCGTCGTGTATGTTTGAATAAGGTCACACCCCACCCCGCTAAACTCCAAGGAATACAGGGTCAGACTATTTAGTCTCTTGGACAACCCTCTCATCCCAGGGATTGGCCTACTGAACCTGCTTTGGACTGCCTCCAATGTCCTGGTGAGGCCTCACCAACACCCTGTACCGTCGCAACAACCCTCCCCCCTATTTTTAAACTCCAATCCCTTTGAATAGGGTTGTTACATTGGTGGTTTTCCAATCCTCTAATACTCCTCCAGAATCCAAGGAAATTCTGAACAATTCCAGCCAATGCATCCCTATCTTTGGAGCTACTTCTTTTAGGATTCCAGGATGAAAGGCATCAGGGCCATTAACCCCATTAGTTTGTCTAACACTCCTAGTGATGCTCATTAATTCCTCCTCTCTATTCTTTAGTATTAATGGGATGTTCAAAGTACCTTCCACTGTAAAGAATGATGCAAAATATCTGTTTAACTCCTCTGCCATTTCCTTGTTCCCCATGTAAAGGGGAACATACCCCTATCTATGTCAATGGGGACAAAGTAGAAAGGGTTGAGGATTCAAGTTTCTAGGGTCCCCCCATGCTGACACTATAGTTAAGAAAGCCCCAACAATGCCTCTACTTTCTCAGAAGACTAAGGAAATTGTCTCTCCTTGCAGATGCTGTCAGACCTGCTGAGATTTTCCAGCATTTTCTCTTTTGGTTTCAGATTCCAGCGGTTGTAGTAATTTTCTTTTATTAAGGAAATTTGGCATGTCCGCTACGACTCTCACCAACTTTTACAGATGCCCCATAGAAAGCATTCTTTCTGGTTGTATCACAGCTTGGTCTGGGCTCCTGCTCTGCCCAAGACCGCAAGGAACTACAAAGCGTCATGAATGTAGCCCAGTCCATCACAC
The DNA here is from genome assembly GCF_965287045.1 of Carcharhinus amblyrhynchos. NCBI lineage: Eukaryota > Metazoa > Chordata > Chondrichthyes > Carcharhiniformes > Carcharhinidae > Carcharhinus > Carcharhinus amblyrhynchos. The sequence continues at coordinate 724,898 of NW_027649827.1, read as the reverse complement.
AAACCAGTCTCCCATCCATTGACTCCGTCTACACTTCCTGCTGCCTCGGGGAAAAGCAGCCAGCATAATTAAGGACCCCACACATCCTGGACAATCTCTCTTCCATCTTCTTTCCATCAGGAAAATGATACAAAAGTCTGAGGTCACGTACCGACCGACTCAAGAACAGCTTCTTTCCTGCTGCTGTCAGACTTTTGAATGGACCTACCTCACATTAAGTTGATCTTTCTCTACACCCTAGCTGTGACTGTAACACTACATTCTGCACTCTCCTTTCCTTCTCTATGAATGGTATGCTTTGCCTGTAGAGCGCACAAAAAAACAATACTTTTCACTGTATGTTAATATGTAACAATAATAAATCAGATCAATGGAAAGTGACTGGACATAAATGTTACGGACTCTCAGCTCATTCTGTCTGCAGCGAGTAGGGTCACATTCCCTGCCATACTCCCACTCAACCTCTCGATTTTTTTGCCTTCCTACCCGCCCCCGCCCCCCCCCCCCCCCCCCAAATTCCTCGCCTCCCCGTCTCATCCCACAGCTCCCCATCCCCATTAGAACAGTACACCAGAGGGGCAGGCCATTCGGCCTTTTCATTGTATCCCAATTCTCGTGACAACAATAAATCAAATAACTATCTCCCAGATTCAGTTTGACTTCTCTCTTCCTTTTTGTATCTTTTTCCTGGTTCTCACCTAGGCTGGGCAGGGAAAGACCCTCAGAGTCAGTGGCCAAAGATGGCGATTGCAAAGCATGATGGGATAGGATGGCCAAGCGTGTGTGTGAGGGCTGAGACTGGCTGGCTGCTACCTTAGACCTCAGAACTTGGCCATCTCGAAGGCAATGGACTGTCTGATCAAACATACTTATTAGACTGTGTGCGTGTCTGTGTTTACCAGACACAGGACAGTCTTAACCCCTTATTGGGAAGGGAGGTAAGTGACCTGCGTGCCTCCAGCATGGTCATTGGGTACGGTCAGTGTGGCAGCACCTGATTGGACTCCATCGATCAGGGTGATCAAGCCCTGATCAGGGTGACCCACAGGAGAAGAAGGAAGAACAGAGAAACCCAGGAGGAGGAGGATTAGGCCAGACCAAAGAGACTGCAGAGACCAACACACAGGATACAGGCCAATATCCACTTGGTACTTAGAATCATAGAACCCTCCAGTGCAGAAAGAGGCCCTTCGGCCCATCGAGTCTATACTGAACACAAAGCCACCCAGGCTCTACCGCCATATCCCTACATAATCCCTCTAATCCACGCATCTCAGGGCACCAAGGAGCAATTTCTTAGCACAGCCAATCAACCTAACCCACACATCTTTGGACTGTGGGAGGAAACTGCAGCACCCGAAGGAAACCCACACAGGCATGGGGAGAATGTGCAAACTCCACACAGACAGTGACCCAAGCCAGGAATCGAACCCAGGACCCTGGAGCTGTGAGGCAGCAGTGCTAACCCACCGTGCCACCCAGTTATTCAACGTTCAGCGTTAGGTTTGAAGGTTCTGACTGTTTTGTACAACTACTGTAACTAATATTAATTGTGAAAATGGATAAGTGTCATTGTAATAAGAAGCAGACTCATAGTTCTTCATCCACCGGGTTAAAATTACACCGTGTGACAGGGCACAACAGGCCACTTAGGGATCTCAACTGAGATCTGGGTGGACTTCCCATCCGAGGCTGCATGTGCCTGCACTCGGGAGGGGGTGAGTGGGATTCAGTGCCACAGTGTGGGTGGCACAATGGTTAGCACTGCTGCCTCTCAGCGCCACAGACCCAGCTTGGGTCACTGTCTGTGTGGAGTCTGCACATTCTCCCCATGTCTGCGTGGGTTTCCTCCCACAATCTGAAAGACGTGCCGGTCACATGCATTGGTTGTGCTAAATTCTCTGTGTACCCGGGCAGGCGCCGGAGTGCGGCAACTAGGGGATTTTCACAGTAACTTCGTTGCAGTGACAGGTTATTGCATAAGGTTAAATCTCAAAAGTTCCAGGGCGAGGTAGCTAATTGGATACAAAACTGGCTTCTTGACAGGAGCCAGAGGGTGGTTGTAGAGAATTGTTTTTCAAACTAGAGGCTTGTGACCAGTGGTGTGCCTCAGAGATCAGTGCTGGGTCCACTGATATTCGTCATTTATATTAATGATTTGGATGAGAATTTAGGAGGCATGGTTAATAAGTTTACAGATGACACCAAGTTTGGTGACACAGTGGACAGTGAAGAATGTTATCTCAGATTGCAACAGGATCTTTATCAATTGGGCCAGTGGGCTGATGAATGGCAGATGGAGTTTAATTTAGATAAATGCGAGGTGATGCATTTTGGTCGATTGAACCAGGGCAGAACTTACTCAGTTAATGGTAGGGTGTTGGCGAGAGTTACAAAGAGATCTAGGGGTACAGGTTCATAGCTCCTTGAAAGTGGAGTCACAGGTGGACAGAGTGGTGAAGAAGGTATTCGGCATGCTTGGTTTCATTGGTCAGAACATTGAATACAGGGGTTGGGACGTCTTGTTGAAGTTGTACAAGACATTGGTAAGGCCACACTTGGAATACTGTGTCCAGTTCTGGTCACCCTATTATAGAAAGGATATTATTAAACTAGAAAGAGTGCAGAAAAGATCTACTAGGATGCTACCATGATGGTTTGAGTCAAAAGGAGAGGCTGGATAGATTGGGACTTTTTCCTCTGGAGTGTAGGAGGCTGAGGGGTGACCATATAGAGAATAGTAATAGTATTAGTACTAGTAATAGTAGTAGTAGTACTAGTAACAACAACAACAACAACAACATAGACAAGTTAGATAGTCAATATCTTTTCCCAAAGGTAGGGGAGTCTAAAACTAGAGGGCATAGGTTTAAGGTGAGATACACAAAATTGTCCAGAGGGGCAATTTTTTCCACAGAGGGTGATGAGTGTCTGGAACAAGCTGCCAGAGGTGGTAGTAGATGCGGGCACAATTTTGTCTTTTAAAAAGCATTTAGACAGTTATATGGGTATGTTGGGTACAGAGGGATATGGGCCAAATGCGGGCAATTGGGACTAGCTTAGGGTTTAAAATAAAAGAGGCACCAGAATGGTAAAATTGGGTCGAAGGGCATGTTTCCATGCTTTAATCCTCTATGATTGCATGACTCAGTGTTAATGTAAACCTTACTTGTGACTAATAAATAAACTTTACAGTTTCAAAGTAAACGGTCTCTCCTTTAACCTGGAACCGAGGAGGAACTTCTTCTCTTAGAAAGTTAACCTTTGGAATTTACTTTGGACGCATCTCTTTAACCAGTGACTATCCCTCTCTCCACTCGCACTGTCTGTTCCTGCAAAGACTTACATTCCAACCATCACCTTGCAATCATGTCTGTCTATATACGCCGTGTTTGTGAACCCAACTCTCCACTCACCCGATGAAGGAGCAGCGCTCCGAAAGCTCGGGATCCCAACCAAATAAACCTGTTGGACTTTAACCTGGTGTTGAGAGACTTCTTACTGTGCCCCACCCCAGTCCAACATTGGCATTCCCACACAGTGGGACAGCAACCTTTTGAATACACTCCAAGCTGACTCTTAGGCAGAGTTTTCATCCTCAGTTAGCTGTGGAGGTGGTTTCAGGCAGGGAAATAGAGTTTCAGTTACGATCAGATCAGCCATTACCTCAGAGTGGAAAGCAGATTTGGGGAACAAATTAGCGACTCTGAGTTCTATTTATTTTATTCTTATGTTGAAGGTTGGAGAATTAGATAAAATGTTACAGCCTCTGACTACGAAGTAAAAAGGGTCAAAAGCTCCAAATTTTTAGCTGTCCAGATCACCAACAACCTGTGCTGGTCTCCCCATGCCGACACTACAGTTAAGAAAGCCCCACCAAAGCCTCTAATCTCTCAGAAGACTAAGGAAATTTGGCATGTCAGCCAACTTTTTACAGATAGGAACATGGGGAGCAGGAGTGGGCCATCTGGCCCCTCGAGCCTGCTCCACCATTCAATAAGATCATGGCTGATCTTTCTGTGGACTCAGCTCCACTTACCCGCCCGCTCACCATAACCCTTAATTCCTTTACTGTTCAAAAATCTATCTATCCTTGCCTTAAAAACATTCAATGAGGGAGCCTCAACTGGGCAGGGAATTCCACAGATTCACAACCCTTTGTGTGAAGAAGTTCCTCCTCAACTCAGTCCTAAATCTGCTCCCCCTTATTTTGAGGCCATGCCCCCGAGTTCTAGTTTCACCCACCAGTGGAAACAACTTCCCTGCTTCTATCTTATCTATTCCCTTCATAAATCTTATATGTTTCCACAAAATCTCCCCCTCATTCTTCTGAATTCCAATGAGTATAGCCCCGGTCTACTCAGTCTCTCCTCATAAGCCAACCCTCTCAACTCCGGAATCACCCTAGTGAATCTCCTCTGCACCGACTCTGAACCATAGAAAGCATTCTTTCTGGTTCTATCAAAGCTTGGTATGGGCTCCTGCTCTGCCCAAGAATGCAAGGAGCTACCAAAGGTCATAAACGTAGGCCAATCCATCACGCAAACCAGCCTCCCATCCACTGACTCTGTCCACACTTCCCGCTGCCTCTGGAAAAGCAGCCAACATAATTAAGGACCCCACACACCCCGGACATTCTCTCTTCCTCCACCTTCCGTCAGGAAAAAGATACAAAAGTCTGAGATCACGTACCAAGCGACAAGAACAGCTTCTTCCCTGCTGCCGTCAGAGTTTTGAATGGACCTACCTCACATTAAGTTGATCTTTCTCTACATCCTAGCTATGACTGTAACACTACATTCTGCACTCTTCCCTTTCCATCTCTACGAACGGTATGCTTTGTCTGTATAGTGCACAAGAAACAATACTTGTCACTGTGTCCCAATACATGTGACAATAATAAATCAAATCAAAACCCTCACTGTGACTGTAGCACTATATTCTGCACTCTCTCATTTCCTTCTCTATGAATGGTATGCTTTGTCTGTATAGCGCACAAGAAACAATACTTTTCACTGCATGTTAATGCACGTGACACTAATAAATCAAATCAAAATTGCGTCCTTAAGCATGTACGAGGTACTGATGTCCACATTCTCCACTTACCTCCCAACATTTAAGAAGCATTTAGATGAGCACTTAAAAAGCCTCAGCACACATGGCTCTGGACCAAGTGCTGGTTAAATAGAATATATTAGGTCCCTGCTGGATGGTGCAGACATGATGGGCCAAAGAATAAAGAACAGGACAGCACAAGAACAGGCCCTTCGGCCCCGCCAAGCCTGTGCTGATCACGATGCTCTAACTAGACTAAAAATAAACCTTCCGGCCTCACTCGGTCCGTATCCCTCCATTCCCTCCCTATTCACGTACCCATCCAGATGCCTCTTAAATGTTGCCAATGTGCCTGCTTCCACCACCTCTGCCAGCACGTTCCAGGCACCCACCACTCTGTGTGAAAAACTTCGCTCACAGCTCCATTAAACTACCGCCCCCCCCCAACCCCCTGCGTAGAATCACAGAATCCCTACAGTGAAGGAGGAGACCATTCAGCCCATCAAGTCTGCACCAACCACAATCCCACCCAGGCCCTATCCCCTTAACCCCACATATTTACCCTACTAGTACCCCTAACAATAAAAAAAGGGGCATTTTGGCATGGCCAATCCACCCTAACCTGCACATCTTTGGACATTAAGGGGCAATTTAGTGCGGCCAATCCACCTAACCTGCACATCTTTTGGATTGCGGGAGGAAACCGGAGCACCCGGAGGAAGCCCACGCAGACACGGGCAGAATGTACACACTCCACAGAGACAGTGACCCAAGATGGGAATCGAACCCAGGTCCCTGGCGCTGTGAGGCAGCAGTGTTAACCGCTGTACCACCATGCCACCCTGTACTCGCACAGGCGCCGGAGTGTGGCGACTAGGGGATTTTCACAGTAACTTCATTGCAGTGTTACCGTAAGCCTTACTCGCGACCTGGATAAATAAGCAGTCTACTGTACATGTAAAGAAGTTAATATGCCGTAACAAAGCATTGCAAGCAGGCAGAGCTGTACCCCAGGGCTGTGTATGGAGTCTCTCTCTCTGAGTGCCTGGGTGGGGGATATAGAAAGGATCACACGAGGAGCAGCGTACTCACCTTTGCCGCCTGCGAGTCTCTCATGTAATATCTCAACAAGTCGGACAGCTTCAAGTCTTCATCTGAGGCCACACGGCCTTCCAACTTCTGCAGAAAAAAGTGACAGAGAAAGACTTATCAATCTGCTGTCTGACTGCAGAGAGAGAGAGAGAGAGAGAAAGAGAGAGAGTGCGAGCGAGTGAGTGAGTGAGGAAGAGTTTGAGAAGAGGGCAACGTGGGCAAGGATGCAGATGAGAGACACGGACAGAACAGAGGAGGAAGTTTTAACTCACTTACCCGGAGTTTCTCAAAAAGTTCTGCAAGTTTAAGGAAGTTTCTGTAAAGAGAGAGAGAGAGAGTGTGAGTGTGAATGGGGAAGTAAATGTCACTGATTACACTGACAGTAGCTTCCTCTTGCCATCTGTTGCACACACGGTGCACTAACCACAACCCGCACCCAGCATTAGATACAGAATAAAGCTCCCTCTACACTGTCCCCCCATCAAACACTCCCAGGACAGCTACAGCACGGGGTTAGATACAGAGTAAAGCTCCCTCTACACTGTCCCCCCATCAAACACTCCCAGGACAGGTACAGTACGGGGTTAGATATAGAGTAAAGCTCCCTCTACACTGTCCCCCCATCAAACACTCCCAGGACAGGTACAGCACAGGGTTAGATACAGAGTAAAGCTCCCTCTACACTGTCCCCCCATCAAACACTCCCAGGACAGGTACAGCACGGGGTTAGATACAGGGTAAAGCTCCCTCTGTTTGTAGAGATGTCGGTTTGAGGGATAAATATTAGCCCTACAGACACCAGGTAGAAATGCCCCCCCTCCCCCAACCTTTCTTCCCACAGGGCAGCACGGTGGCACAGTGGGTTAGCGCTGCTGCCTCACAGCGCTGGGGACCCGGGTTCGATTCCCGGTTTGGGTCACTGTCTGTGTGGAGTCTGCACATTCTCCCCGTGTCTGCCTGGGAGTCTGAAAGATTCGCTGGTTTAGAGTGGATTGGCCAGGCTAAATTGCCCCTTAGTGTCAGGGGGACTAGTCAGGATAAACACATGGCAGTGTAGCGATAGGGTGGGTGGATTGTGGTCGGTGCAGATGTGGTCGATGGGCCAAATGGCCTCCTTCTGCACTGTAGGAATTCTATGACTCTCTAACACCCCATACCACCGCCCCCAATCCCCACCGAGAGGGCAGACAGAGCCTGTCCTGAAAGACAGCACCTAACTGATGGCGCGGCGCTCCCTCAGCGCTGACCCTCCCACGGCACGGCGCTGAGGCCCCTTGTACAGCATGGGCTCCTCTGTTTCTGGAGTGTGCTTCACTCCAGGTACTGAGGGAGGGTGGTGCTGTGGCGGAGGGCGTCAGTGCTGGAGGAGGCACCTCAGCCTTGAGCAAGGGGTATGGTCCTTCTTCCTCTTCAACCACCTCCTTCTCACCACCCCCACCCCCTCCCATCCCAACAGGCATCACCCGATAACCCACAGGGACAAGATACTTGCGTACTTGCTGATTGGGTTCGAGTCCAGCGTTCCCAGACTTGACAAGGCAGAAGAGATTGGAATGTAATCCTCAGCGACATCTGTGGAGACAGAGAGACACTTTCACCAGGGGAATGTCACTACACCCAGAGACAGACATCGCTGGTACAGTTTAAATCCCGTTAATAATTCCGTTACATGCTGACCATTGCAACTGACCGCTGAGAAATATGTCACAACATCCTTTAAAAGGACGGAAATAGGTCATCCTTGCCTGGTCTGACCTACATGCGATTCCCAGCCAAGTGGGTAACCCTAAGCCATCAGTTTAGGGGGAAATTAGTAAGGGGCAACAAACGCCAACTTTGCCCACACCTGAAAGGATGGGTAGCGTGACGGTTAGCACTGCTGCCTTGCAGTGCCAGGGACCTGGGTTCAATTCCAGCTTCAGGTCTCTGTCTAGAGTCTACACATTCACCCTGTGACTGCGTGGGTTTCCTCCACAGTCCAAAGATGTGTATGTTAGGTGGATTGGCCATGCTAAATTGCCCCTTACTGTCCAAAGATGTGCAGGTTAGGTGGATTGGCCATGCTAAATTGCCCCTTACTGTCCAAAGATGTGCAGGTTAGGTGGATTGGCCATGCTAAATTGCCCCTTACTGTCCAAAGATGTGCAGGTTAGGTGGATTGGCCATGCTAAATTGCCCCTTACTGTCCAAAGATGTGCAGGTTAGGGTGGATTGGCCATGCTAAATTGCCCCTTAGTGTCCAAAGATGCGCAGGTTAGGTGGATTGGCCATGCTAAACATATGGGACAGAGGGGCTGGGTAAGATACTTTGCCAGAGGGTCGGTGCAGACTCAATGGGCCAAACGGTCTCTTCTAATCACAGGGATTCTATTCTATGAATAAATACAGGAGGTGACTGCAGCAAGTGAGTGAAGTAAGTGCAGGAAGGATCCGGTCCACCTCCAGTGCACTATATTGACACCAATAAGCAGCATTAGGTCTGTGCTCAGTAATGACGCTCAGCTGGCTGGGAGATTAACTAAAATGGACCATAATGTAGCAGACAGGGGGGTTTATTCCAACAAATCGACCAAAGACAGATAGGAGGACTGACCAAACAGCAAGGAGAAGCAAAAAGATCCAGAACACCAAGTGGCAGAAGGCCGGGAGGTGTCAGAACTGAGGCTGATAGATTGTCAGATAAGATGGTTATGAGTTAGTGGAGAGGGGAGATGGAGTTAAGATATAGAATGAGTTATGATCTAACTGAATGGAGGTGGGGAGAAATAGGTTACTCCTATTCCTGTGTGACAGGTTACACCGCATGGTGGCACGCTGGTTAACACTGCTGCCTAACGGTGCCAGGGATTCGGCTTCGATTCCTGGCTTGGGTCACTGTCTGTGCGGAGTCTGCACGTTCTCCTTGTGTCTGCATGGGTTTCCTCCCACAGTCTGAAAGACAGGCTGGTTAGGTGCTAAATTCTCCCTCAGCGTAAACCCAACAGGTGCCGGAGTGCGGGCGAGTAAGGGGGATTTCACAGTAACTTCACTGCAGTGTTAATGTAAGCCTTACTTGTGACAACAAATAGACTAACGTTCTGCTTATCACACAAACGAGTAATGTAGTATATGGATATATGTCAGTGAGTTGAAGCTTCAGGCACAGGCACTAGGGCAAGAAGGTTTTTTTTTTATTACTCATCCCTGGGACATGGGTGTCGCTGGCTGGGCCAGCATTTATTGCCCATCCCTAGGAGGGCAGTTGAGAGTCACCCACATTGCTGTGTCTCTGGAGTCACATGTAGGCCAGACCGGGGTGAGGACGGCAGATTTCCTTCCCTAAAGGGAACCGGATGGGTTTTTCCCCACAATGGGTCATCAGTAGATTCTTAATCCCAGATATTTTTAATTGAATTCAAATTTCACCATCTGCCGTGGTGGGATTCGAACCCGGGTGCCCCAGAACATTAGCTGAGTTTCTGGGTCAATAATTTAGCGATAATACCGCTAGTCCATCACCTCCCTCTTCGATACCAACATTGTGGAGGTGGGTTCCAAACAGGAGTGGGTGGAATCTTGGTTCCAGGCCTTGTGAAGAGATGCATTAAATCAGCAGGGACTTGGGAGGATGAAACTAAGTACTCTTCTTAATATTTAATTTCAGGAGGGAGAGAGAATGCCCCCACGCGCCCCGGACATTCTCTCTTCCACCTTCTTCCATCAGGGAAAAAGATACAAAAGTCTGAGGTCACGCACCAACAAACTCAAGAACAGCTTCTTCCCTGCTGCTGTCAGACTTTTGAAGGGACCTTTCTCTCCACCCTAGTTATGACTGTAACACTACATTCTGCACCCTCTTCTTTCTTTCACCCTTGTGTACTCTATGAATGGCATGCCTTGTCTGTGGAGTGTACAAGAAACAATACTTTTCACTGTACATGTGACAATAACAAATCAAACATTAAGTTGATCTTTCTCTACACCCTCGCTGTGACTGTAACATACATTCTGCACCTTCTCCTATCCTTCTCTATGAACGGTATGCCTTGTCTGTATAGCGCGCAAGAAACAATACTTTTTCACTGTGTACTAATACATGTGACAATAATAAATCAAACCAAACCTACTCATTTCTCGTTGTTCTCCCTTCTCGCCACTATTCTGAAAGAAATCGGGCAGAGCTTGGTGTTCCTTTGCTTTTTATGGTGAGCGTGGAAGTCTAGGCAGTCGTAATCCTATCGAATTTGTCCTCATTAGTTGACGATGTAAGGGTTCCTAATTTCGTTGGCTCTGCCTGCCCAACATTTCCTCTCAGCACCTCACCCAGGTAATCCAAAACATGTAGGAGCAGGAATTTCTGCATCGGTGACTTGCTGGACTGCAATCTCACCCATAGCAGCAACAGCTGCCATCGCCTTATCCAGCCGGTTCTTCTTCACTGGAGTGTAAATAATTATTCAGCCCTGCAGGGCGCTATGGAGGGCAGCACAGTGGTTAGCACTGCTGCCTCAGAGCACCAGGGACCCAGGGCAGCATGGTGGCACAGTGGGTTAGCACCGCTGCTTCACAGTGCCAGGGACCCAGTGGTTAGCACTGCTGCCTCAAGAGCGCCAGGGACCCAGGGTTGCATGGTGGCACAGTGGTTAGCACTGCTGCCTCAGAGCACCAGGGACCCAGGGTTGCATGGTGGCACAGTGGTTAGCACTGCTGCCTCACAGTGCCAGGGACCCGGGGTTCGATTCCCGGCTCGGGTCACAGTCTGTGCGGAGTCTGCACGTTCTCCCCATGTCTGTGTGGGTTTCCTCCCACAGTCTGAAAGACGTGCAGGTAAGGGTGCATTGGCCGTGCCAAATTGCCCCTGAGAGGTGTAGGTTAGAGGGATTAGTGGGTAAACATGTAGGGATATGGGCAGTAGGGCCTGGGTGGGATTGTGGTCAGTGCAGACTCGATGGGCCGAATAGGCTCCTTCTGCACTGGAGGGTTTCTATGATTCTACGAGTGTACCCGAACAGGCGCCGGAATGTGGCGACTAGGGGAGTTTCACAATAACTTCACTGCTGTGTTAACAAAGAAAATTCCAGCACAGGAACAGGCCCTTCGGCCCCTCCTGCACCTACCCTTCCGGGGACCATATCCCTCTATTCCCATCCTATTCGTGGATTTGTCCAGATGCCCCTTAAAAAAGTCACTACCGTACGAACGTAAGCCTGTTCATCACATGAATAAATAGACTTTAAAGGTGAATGAAACTTGACCAGTAACAAGAATGGAGCGCGAAAGAGAAGTGGGCTTGATGGCAGGGTTAGTCAAGTGCCTCCAGGGGGCACGCGTGTACGTGACCCAAGATGCACAGACCATGGGATGATAACACAGCAGGAGCGAATGGCGATGAATCCGCAATCGCTCGGGGTGCGAGGTGGGGCTGGCAGCAAAGCTGAAACCTACTTTTGTGCGAGCGGGTCTTCTTGTCCGCCTTCAGCGTGGCGTCCTTGACACGGCTGTGATACTCAATCAGGAACGTTCTCTCGTGCTCAAAGAACTCATCCACTTCCTGCAGGGAGAGAGAAGGAAACGTATTATCCAGTCAGGGAAACTGACCCCACCCCCCGCCGCCAACCTCCCTCAGGGAGCAAGTGGAGCCCCCGCATCGAGGATTCACCCTCAGGACATGGCTGTACGGAGGGAACTTTTTACCCCAGTATTGTACCTGTCCTGGGAGTGTTTGATGGGGACAGTGTAGAGGGAGCTTTACTCTGTATCTAACCCCGTGCTGTACCTGTCCTGGGAGTGTTTGATGGGGGGGGACAGTGTAGAGGGAGCTTTACTCTGTATCTAACCCCGTGCTGTACCTGTCCTGGGAGTGTTTGATGGGGGACAGTGTAGAGGGAGCTTTACTCTATCTAACCCTGTGCTGTACCTGTCCTGGGAGTGTTTGATGGGGGGGGACAGTGTAGAGGGAGCTTTACTCTGTATCTAACCCCGTGCTGTACCTGTCCTGGGAGTGTTTGATGGGGGACAGTGTAGAGGGAGCTTTACTCTATCTAACCCTGTGCTGTACCTGTCCTGGGAGTGTCTGATGGGGGGACAGTGTGGAGGGAGTTTAAAATCTCTATGCCATGACACAAAGGCTTTGCGAACAGGAAGATGTTACCTTAATCCCTGAGATGCCAGTTATTAAAGCTTCATCAGCAGACTTGACAATGTTCTTCAGAAATCCACCCAGGATCTCCTTCCTGTTCTTGCCTCGCACACTCAGCTGGGAAAAAGAGAAAGACGTTACATCTCTCCAGCCCCCCTCCCCCTGCTCAAGACATCCCAAAGTCAAACACAGACCCCCCTCGACATTCCAAAGTATTTCACACACAATGAAGGAGCTTTTTTTTGGAATGTGCTCACTGCTGTAATGTAGGAAAGGCAGCAGCTGATTTACACACAGCAAGATCCCACACACAGCAATGTGATCAGCACCCGGATCAGCTGTTTTTAGTGATGTTGGTTTGAGGGAGAAATATTGGCCCCGGGACACCAGGGAGATTCCCCCACCGCCCCACCACTCTTCGTCCAATAGCAGCCGTGGGATCTTTTACACCAACCCTGAGAGGGCAGACAGAGCCTCGGTTTAATGTCTCATCCTGAAAGACAGTACCTCCCCGACAGTGCAGCGCTCCCTCAGCGCCGACCCTCCCACAACGCGGCGCTCCCTCAGCGCCGACCCTCCCACAACGCGGCGCTCCCTCAGCGCCGACCCTCCCACAACGCGGCGCTCCCTCAGCGCCGACCCTCCCACAACGCGGCGCTCCCTCAGCGCCGACCCTCCCACAACGCGGCGCTCCCTCAGCGCCGACCCTCCCACAACGCGGCGCTCCCTCAGCGCCGACCCTCCCACAACGCGGCGCTCCCTCAGCGCCGACCCTCCCACAACGCGGCGCTCCCTCAGCGCCGACCCTCCCACAACGCGGCGCTCCCTCAGCGCCGACCCTCCCACAACGCGGCGCTCCCTCAGCGCCGACCCTCCCACAACGCGGCGCTCCCTCAGCGCCGACCCTCCCACAACGCGGCGCTCCCTCAGCGCCGACCCTCCCACAACGCGGCGCTCCCTCAGCGCCGACCCTCCCACAACGCGGCGCTCCCTCAGCGCCGACCCTCCCACAACGCGGCGCTCCCTCAGCGCCGACCCTCCCACAACGCGGCGCTCCCTCAGCGCCGACCCTCCCACAACGCGGCGCTCCCTCAGCGCCGACCCTCCCACAACGCGGCGCTCCCTCAGCGCCGACCCTCCCACAACGCGGCGCTCCCTCAGCGCCGACCCTCCCACAACGCGGCGCTCCCTCAGCGCCGACCCTCCCACAACGCGGCGCTCCCTCAGCGCCGACCCTCCCACAACGCGGCGCTCCCTCAGCGCCGACCCTCCCACAACGCGGCGCTCCCTCAGCGCCGACCCTCCCACAACGCGGCGCTCCCTCAGCGCCGACCCTCCCACAACGCGGCGCTCCCTCAGCGCCGACCCTCCCACAACGCGGCGCTCCCTCAGCGCCGACCCTCCCACAACACCGAGCCTCCCGCAGCTCGGCGCTCCCTCAGCACAGCACCATGTCCCACCCCCACTCCACAGATAACGCACCCAGAGAGGATGAACTTACATCCTGATCATACTCCAGGAACACAAAGAAGTTGTGGTCTCTCCGGAGGTGAGGGTGTGCTGCCAGACGCTGTAGAAACACCTCGTGCATTGCCACAGTTTTCTTAAAGATGGCCAGGTACTCACTGTGGTGAGAGAGAGGGAGAATACCAGTCAGAGGCACATAGAGACAAATTCAGGAGAAACCTCTTCACCCGGGGAAGCTTGGAGGAGAGACCTCCCTCCCACGGGGGGGGGAGAATGTGGGACTCGCTCCCTCGGGGTGTGCTCGAGGTGAATAGTAATGATAAGTTTAAGGGGGGACAGCTGGATAAACACACAAGGGAGAGAGGAATAGAGGGAGATGGCAACGGGGGAGATGGAGGGGGATTGGGAGGTGGAGGATTCGGGAAACAGGATCCCCCACCCGATACACAGAGCGCAAACATTCTCCCCCTCCCTCCGTGCCGTTTCCCCACTCACGATTCCAGCTCCTGCTTCATCTTGGCGAATTCCTCACGGGTCATTGAGCCGTCGCCCTCTCCCAGCTTCTGAAGCTTCTCCCTCGAGGCATCAAAGTTTGGCTTTGGAGGGGCAGGAGGAATCTGTAATCCAGAAAGATGAACAGAAAGATCTCACAAACTTCAGCACTGCAACAACCCTTCAGATCAATTCCTTCAATGAAATACTGGACCCAGGATGCGGGGCAGATGTGGATCACATCCACATCAGGATTATTTTTGATTCATTTGTGGGACGTGGGCTTCGCTGGCTGGTCCAGTTTTCATTGCCCATCCCCAATTACCCCTCGTGGAGGGGGTGGGTGAGCCACCATCTTGAACCCGCAGCAGTCCCCGTGTGGTGTAGGTACACCCACAGTGCTGTTAGGGAGGGAGTTCCAGGGTTTTGACCCCAGTCACAGTGAAGGAACGGCCGATATATTTCCAAGTCGGGATGGTGAGTGACTCGGAGGGGAAACTTGCAGGTGGTGGTGTTCCCCATGTGTCTGCTGGCCCTTGTCCTTCTAGATGGTAGAGGTGGTGGGTTTGGAAGGAGCCTTGGCGAGTTGCTGCAGTGCATCTTGTAGATGGTACACACTGTTTATATTCTACATTGAATGTATTCCTGTCCTGGGAGTGTTTGATGGGGGGGGGACAGTGTAGAGAGAGCTTTACTCTGTATCTAACCCCGTGCTGTACCTGTCCTGGGAGTGTTTGATGGGGGGACAGTGTAGAGGGAGCTTTACTCTGTATCTAACCCCGTGCTGTACCTGTCCTGGGAGTGTTTGATGGGGGACAGTGTAGAGAGAGCTTTACTCTGTATCTAACCCCGTGCTGTACCTGTCCTGGGAGTGTTTGATGGGGGGGACAGTGTAGAGGGAGCTTTACTCTGTATCTAACCCCGTGCTGTACCTGTCCTGGGAGTGTTTGATGGGGGGACAGTGTAGAGGGAGCTTTACTCTGTATCTAACCCCGTGCTGTACCTGTCCTGGGAGTGTTTGATGGGGGGACAGTGTAGAGGGAGCTTTACTCCGTATCTAACCCCGTGCTGTACCTGTCCTGGGAGTGTTTGATGGGGACAGTGTAGAGGGAGCTTTACTCTGTATCTAACCCCGTGCTGTACCTGTCCTGGGAGTGTTTGATGGGGGGACAGTGTAGAGGGAGCTTTACTCTGTATCTAACCCCGTGCTGTACCTGTCCTGGGAGTGTTTGATGGGGGACAGTGTAGAGGGAGCTTTACTCTGTATCTAACCCTGTGCTGTAGCTGTCCTGGGAGTGTTTGATGGGGGGCGACAGTGTAGAGGGAGCTTTACTCTGTATCTAACCCCGTGCTGTACCTGTCCTGGGAGTGTTTGATGGGGGGCGACAGTGTAGAGGGAGCTTTACTCTGTATCTAACCCCGTGCTGTACCTGTCCTGGGAGTGTTTGATGGGGGACAGTGTAGAGGGAGCTTTACTCTGTATCTAACCCCGTGCTGTACCTGCCCTGGGAGTGTTTGATGGGGGGACAGTGTAGAGGGAGCTTTACTCTGTATCTAACCCCGTGCTGTACCTGCCCTGGGAGTGTTTGATGGGGGACAGTGTAGAGGGAGCTTTACTCTGTATCTAACCCCGTGCTGTACCTGTCCTGGGAGTGTTTGATGGGGGACAGTGTAGAGGGAGCTTTACTCTGTATCTAACCCCGTGCTGTACTCACAATGATCCCAGCGTAATCTTCGTTTTCCAAATAGGCATCGTGGAGCCAAATGAATTCCTCGTGCTGACGAACCACTGAGAATTCCGGCTGTTTGAAGTGTGAGAGGTTTGTCTGGGATGGAGAGAGAGAGAGAGGAACAGAGGCAGTGATTGCAATACCAGATCCAGGAAAACAGCACAGTGGCAACTAATCCAAACCATCGCTGGTAAAACAACGAAGGAGAATACCACCCCCCCCCTCCACTCTTCTTCCAAAAGAGGATTGTTTACACCCACCCCACCCCGAGGGAGCAGACAGAGCCTCGGTTTAATGTCTCATCGTGAATGACAGCACCGACCCCTCCCACAGTGCGGCGCTCCCTCGGCACTGAACCACCCCCCCCCCCACACACAGTGCGGTGCTCCCTCGGCACCAAGAGCTTTGATCACAGGGCTCAAGGAAATGCTGATCCCTCGACCACTTCTGGTGACATAACTGCCATCTTTAAACATAGAACCGTAGCCCCTCTGAAGCACTCGCCATTACACTGCTGGTTAGCGTACATCGAAAATAGGTGCAGGAGGAGGCCATTCAGCCCTTCGAGCCTGCCCCACCATTCAGTCTGATCATAGCTGATCATGTACTGTCTGTATCCCACTCTCTCTCCATACCCCCTCAATCCCTTTAGCCATAAGGGCCACGTCCAGCTCCCTCTTGAACATATCTAACCAACTGGCCCCGAGAGCTTTCTGTGGGAGAGAATCCCACACGTTCCCAACTCTGAGTGAAGACGTTCTTCCCCATCTCAGTCCTGAGTGCCTTACCCCTTATTTTTAAGGCTGTGACCCCTGGTTCTGAGCTTCCCCAATCTCGGGAACATTCTTCCCGTATCTCGCCAGTCCAGTCCCATCAGGATTTGATACGTCTCTATGAGGTCCCCTCTCATTCTTCTGCATTTCAGTGAGTACAATCTCAGTCTCTCTTCGTCTGTCAGTCCTGCCATGCTGGTGAACCTTCGCTGGACTCCCTCATTCGCAAAAACGTCTTTCATCTGACTAGGGTGGTGCAGTGGCACAGTGGGTTATCTCGGCTGCCTCACAGCACCAGGGACCTGGGTTCGAGTCCCGGCCTTGGGTCACTGCCTGTGCAGAGTTTGCACATTGTCCCCGTGTCTGCGTGGGTTTCCTCTGGGTGCTCCGGGCTCCCCCCACCCCACACAGTCCAAAGACATGCAGGTTCAGTGGATTGGCCATGCTAAATTGCCCCTTAGTGTCAAGGCGGATTAGCAGGATAAATGTGCAGGGTTACAGGTATAGGCCCTGGCTTGGACTGTGGTCAGTGCAGACTCGATGGGCCAAATGGCCTCCTTCCGCACTGTAAGGATTCTACGAATCCAGGAGACCAAAACTGCGCACAGTACTCAAGGTGTGGCCTCACCAAGGCCCGATGTAACTGCAGCAGTAAGAAGCCTCACAACGCCAGGTTAAAGTCCAACAGGTTTATTTGATAGTAAACCCACAAGCTTTCGGAATCACTATTACTCCCTGAGGTGTGTGGAAGGGTCTGATCAGAGAAGGAGAACCTTCCACGCACCTGACAAAGGAACAGCGTTTCCGAAAGCTTGTGGGTTTGCTAGCAAATAAACCTGTTGGCCTTTAACCCGCTGTTGTGAGGCTTCTTACTGTGTTTACCCCAGTCTAACACTGGCATCTCCACATCGTGACTGCAATCCTTACTCCTACACTCCAATCCTCTCGCTATGAAGGCCACCGTGCCATTCGGTTCGACAGAGGGTCATCTGGACTCGAAACGTCAGCTCTTTTCTCCCCTTACGTATGCTGCCGGACCTGCTGAGGTTTTCCAGCGTTTTCTCTTTTGGTTTCAGATTCCGGCATCTGTAGTAATTTATGCCATTAGTTTCCCTCCCCACCTGCTGTGCCCGCATGCCAACCTTCAGCGACTGTCACATCTCACTTCCCCTTCCCCTAAACAGCCACCATTCAGATAACAATCTTCCTTCCTGCTTTCTGCCACATCATGTTGCATTTACCAAGTATTTGCCCACTCAGCCAGCCTGTCCGAGTCCCCCTTCAGCCTCTTAGCATCCTCCCCACAGCACACACTGCCACCCAGCTCAGCGCCGTCTGCAAGTCTGGAGATATTGTATTCAATTCCAATTAACGTACACTGTGAACAGCTGTGGTCCCAGCGCTAAACCCTGCGGTACCCCCACTCGTCATTACTCTAAGTATGTGACGAGGCAAAAAAAAAATAAAAAACAATATTTCTCCATCCAATTAACCCCTCCACACTCACCTTCGTATGAACTGTAAACTTCACTTTATCCCTCTCACTGACTGCATCCGAGATCTCGACCTGGAGCGAGGAATCAGAGTGTAGATCCACTGACATCGTCCGGGACTGCAGAAAAGCAAACACGCAGGGTTCAGAGTGGTTCATAACTGCCACCCCCACACTGTATCCAACACACAACCCTGGATAACATACACATAAGAACATAAGAACATAAGAAATAGGAGCAGGAGTAGGCCATCTAGCCCTTCGAGCCTGCCCCGCCATTCAATAAGATCATGGCTGATCTGTTGTGGCTCAGTTCCACATTCCCGCCCTCTCCCCATAACCCTTAATCCCCTCTCTTATCAAGAACCCATCAACCACAGCAACACAGGAGTGTCTGACAGTGTAGGGGGAGCTCTCCTCTGTATCTAACCCCCGTGCTGTACCTGTCCTGGGGGTGTTTGATGGGAGAACAGTGTAGAGGGAGCTTTACTCTGTATCTAACCCCGTGCTGTACCTGTCCTGGGAGTGTTTGATGGGGGGACAGTGTAGAGGGAGCTTTACTCTGTATCTAACCCCGTGCTGTACCTGTCCTGGGGGTGTTTGATGGGGGGGACAGTGTAGAGGGAGCTTTACTCTGTATCTAACCCTGTGCTGTACCTGTCCTGGGAGTGTTTGATGGGGGACAGTGTAGAGGGAGCTGTACTCTGTATCTAACCCTAGGGGCTGAGAGACTCAAAAGGGAGTCTGTTGTCAACACCTGCTGTGAATATCAAGGCTGATCAGTCCCCTCTGACAATTCTTGGCACTGTTTCCATAACAGAAACACATCTCCAGGAGGTTCAGTTCATTCCTGCTGTTGATCAGTGCTGGAAAATTCTGCTGGCAGACAGATTTGAGACAAATATGGCCCACCTCAACGGAGGGGGGTGTGGGAGGGGGAACGTCTCCAAGTATCACCATGGGAAATGTAATTAAACTGGATCAAACGCAGAGTTAAATTTCTCGGAGAAGGCTCACAAAAGCGAGGTAGCCATCCCCCTCCCCCCATGCGGCCTGTCGCTATTGTGTCACGGATGGACAGACACCCATGTTCAGAGTGTCCTGACACACCCCAGTATCCAGGAACCATAAACAGCTAGGGGTACAAAGTGCAGCAGAGTGGAACACTCTCTCACTCGAGCAATCATTCCCCAGGAACAGAATCGAGCGCTGGAAAATAAATAGGGTGTGACTTTTTCAAAGGAGTGTGTGTGTGTGTGTGTGTGTGTGTGTGTGTGTGTGTGTGTGTGTGTGTGTTCGTGCTTCTAAGACTCAGATAGTTCCTCCTGAGGCAGGGGAGGGAGAATCTACAGATAGAATCCCTACAAAGGCGGCCATTTGGCCCATCAAGTCTGTACCCACTGTCCTCTCACCCAGGCCCTTTACCTATAACCTCACACATTTCTTCTAGCTAATCCCCCTGACAGCTGGGTCAATTTTGCACGGCCAATGCACCCTAACCTGCATGTCTTTCGGACTGTGGGAGGAAGCCGGACCACCCGGAGGAAATCCACACAGACATGAGGGGGAGAACGTGCAGACTCCACGCAGACAGTGACCCAAACTGGGAATCGAACCCAGATCCCTGAGGCAGCAGTGCTAACCCACTGTGCCAAGCGGGGAATAATCTGTCAGTTGGAGTACAACGCGGGGGAAATGCGTCCACTCTGGCAGGAAGAACAGCAAGGCAGTGGCTGACGGGAATGGAGATTGCGGAACTCTTGAGGTACAGAGGGATCTGGGCGCCCCGGGACATGGATCAGGAAAAGTTAGTCCGCAGCTACAGTGGGAGTTTGGGGAAGACAAGTGGAATCGAGAGCAGGAAATGCTGGAAAATCTCACAGGTTTGGCAGCAATCCGTGGGGAAAACACAGATTTAAATGGGGGACTCCGTGGGTGCAAACTTACCACCCTTATTTTTAAATCAGTGACAACTCCCCTCTCCCACAAGAGGAAACATTCTCTACACATCCACCTTGTCAAACCCCTCAAGATCATTGAATCCCTACAGCGTAGATGAGGCCATTTGGGCCATTGAGTCTGCACTGACTCCTGACAGACTATCTTACCCAGGCCCTATCACTGCAACCCCAAACATTTCCTACGGCCAATCCACCTAACCTGCACATCTTTGGACACTAAGGGGCAACTTAGCATGGCCAATTACCTAGCTGCATATTTTTGGACACTCATCAACAATTTAGCATGGCCAATCCACTTAATCTAAGTGTCGTTGGACTGTGGGAATAAACCAGAGCAACTGGAGGAAACCCACGCAGACACGACAAGGAAGTGCAGATGTCACACAGTCACCCGAGGCTGGAATTGAACCCGGGTCTCAGGCGCCGCGAGGCAGCAGTGCTAACCAAAATGCTACCCATTGTACGTTTCAATCAAGTCGCCTCTTACTCAAAGTTCAGCGGACAGAGTGGATAGTCAGAAGCTTTTTCCCCAGGGTGGAAAAGTCAATATCTAGGGGCACAGGTTTAAGGTGCGAGGGGCAAGGTTTAAAGGAGATGTACGAGGCAGATTTTTTACACAGAGGGTGGTGGGTGCCTGGAACTTGCTGCCGGGGGAGGGAGTGGAAGCGGATACGATAGTGAGTTTTAAGGGGCGTCTGGACAAATCCATGAATAGGATGGGAACAGAGGGATACGGTCCCCGGAAGGGTAGGGGGTTTTAGTTCAGACGGGGCAGCATGGTCGATGCAGGAGGGGCCGAAGGGCCTGTTCCTGTGCTGGAATTTTCTTTGACACAAGTCCTGCCTGTCCCAACCTTTCCTCACAAGACAACCCGACTTTCCCAGATATTAGTCCGGCAAACCTTCTCCCGACTGCTTCCAATGCATTGGCATCCTTCCACGTCACCTCCTTAACCGTGCAACTTCCAGGGAAAACCAAGCCTAGCTGGCGTAACCTCTCGTATTTTAAAAACTCACGGAGCATCCCGGCAGACCTACAGGATCGCTCCCTTACAGAGTGGGGCAACGGGACAGGATGCATTGCTCTGAAGGAAGGCAGCATGGGCTCAGGTGGGATCATTCTGTGCCCCGGTAACTTAAAACCTTGTCAAGTTAGAGGGCAAAAGATTAACCCTGGTCTCAGTGCAGCAGTGGATAGTCCCGAGTCTTGAACCCTGGCTAACTGGTGCCCTCTGGTGGAAAGAGACATGTACCAAAGTTTTTTTTGGATTTGATTTATTATTGTCACGTGTATCGGGATACAGTGAAAAGTATTGTTTCTTGTGCGCTATATTGACAAAGCATACCGTTCATAGAGAAGGAAAGGAGAGCGCGCAGAACGTACTGTCGTAGCGAGGGTGTAGAGAAAGATCAACTCAACGCGAGGTAGGTCCATTCGAAAGTCTGACAGCAGCAGGGAAGAAGCTGTTCTTGAGTCGGTCGGTACGGGACCTCAGACTTTTGTACCTTTTTCCCTGATGGGAGAAGGTGGAAGAGAGAATGTCCGAGGTGCGTGGGGTCCTTGATTATTCTGGCTGCTTTTCCCCGAGGCAGTGGGAAGTGTAGACAGAGTCAATGGATGGGAGGCTGGTTTGTGTGATGGATTGGGCTACATTCACGACCTTTTGTCACAGGGCAAAGAGGGGATAGGCCTGGAGTCCAATGAATATCATAACCAAGAAAGGCTGAGATTTTAAAAGTGAAAGTTTTACTTTTTTTTTATTCATTCCTGGGACATGCGCATCGCTGGCTGGGCCAGCATTTATTGCCCATCCCTAGTTGCCCCTTGGAGGGGCAGTTGAGAGTCAACCACATTGCTGTGGCTCTGGAGTCACATGTAGGCCAGACCGGGGTAAGGACGGCAGATTTCCTTCCCTAAAGGGAACCAGATGGGTTTTTCCCCACAATGGGTCATCAGTAGATTCTTAATCCCAGATATTTAAAAAATTGAACTCAAATTCCACCATCTGCCGTGGTGGGATTCAAACCCGGGTCCCCCAGAACATTAGCTGAGTTTCTAGATTAATAGTCTAGCAATAATATCACTAGGCCATCACAACTAGGCTCACATTAACACTGTAATGAAGTTACTGTGAAAATCCCCCAGTCGCCACACTCTGGCACCTGTTTGGATACACTGAGGGAGAATTTAGCACAGCCAATGCACCCTAACCAGCACGTCTTTTGGACTGTGGGAGGAAACCCAGTAAAAAGTCTGACAACACCAGGTTTTTACTGTGTTTTTTTACTATGACTTTTTACTGTGTTTACCCCAGTCCAACGCCGGCACATCCACATCATGACTACTATCGACGGAGGAAACCCACGCAGACATGGGGAGGATGTGCAGACTCCGCACAGAGTGACCCAAGCTGGGATTTGAACCTGGGTCCCTGGCGCTGTGAGGCAGCAGTGCTAACCACTGTGCCACCTACAAGGTGAAAAAGAACTGGCCAACTATCCTCTAATCTTCAGATAAGCGTTCTCCAAGGCAGCCTTCACAACACACAACGCAGAGTCGCTGAGCAGAGAGAGATAGCCAAGTTCCGCACACGAGGACGGCCTCACCCGGGACCTTGGGTTCATGTCACACTATCTGTAACCCTGGGCTTGTAAAATCTCACTAACTGTCCTGTCTGGAGACAATACGTATCTCTTTAACCTGTGCTTAACCCTCTCTCCACTCACATTGTCTGCACCTTTAAGACTTGATTACCTGTAAAGACTCACATTCCAACCATTATTTTGTAAATTGAGTTTGATTCTTTATATACCCTGTTTGTGAACAGAACTCCCCACTCACCTGACGAAGGGGCAGCGCTCCGAAAGCTTGTGGCTTTTGCTAATAAATAAACTTGTTGGAGTTTAACCTAGTGGTGTGAGACTTCTTACTGTCCTCAGCCAAAGGTGGGGGCGGGGGGTGGGGCGGGACGACTTGCAGGCGGCAGTGTTCCCCATGTCTCTGCTGCTCCTTGTCCTTCTGGATGGTACAGGTCCTGTCCAAGGATTTTGATTTGATTTATTATTGTCACATGCCTTAGTGTGCACTGAAAAGTATTGTTTCTTGTGCGTTATACAGACAAAGCATATTGTTCAAAGAGAAGGAGAGTGCAGAATGTAGCGTTACGGTCATAGCTAGGGTGTAGAGAAAGATCAACTTAATGCGAGGTAGGTCCATTCAAAAGTCTGACAGCAGCAGGGAAGAAGCTGTTCTTGAGTCGGTCGGTACGTGACCTCAGACTTTTGTATTTTATCCTGACGGAAGAAGGTGAACGAGAGAATGTCGGGGGTGTGTGGGGTCCTTAATTATGCAGGCTGCTTTTCCCAAGGCAGCTGGAAGTGTAGATGAAGTCAATGGATGGGAGGCTGGTTTGCGTGATGGATTGGGCTACATTCACGACCTTTTGTAATTCCTTGCAGTCTTGGGCAGAGCAGGAGCCCAGACCAAGCTGTGATACAACCAGAAAGAATGCTTTCTATGGTGCATCTGTAAAAGTTGGTGAGTGTCGTAGCTGACATGCCAAATTTCCTTAGCCTTCTGAGAAAGTAGAGGCGTCGGTGAGGCTTTCTTAACTATAGTGTCAGCATGGGGGGGGGGGGGGGGGGGGGGGGGGGGGGGGGCAGCAGCGGGGGAGAGAGAAGAACCAGGACAGGTTGTTGGTGATCTGGACAGCTAAAATCAACGGATGGGAGGCTGGTTTGTGTGATGGACTGGGCTACATTCACGACCTTTTGTAGTTCCTTGCGATCTTGGGCCTTTGTGAGTCATTGTCTCTTCCCCTCTAAAATAGTAAAAAGTCTGACAACACCAGGTTTTAGTCCAACCTATTTATTTGATAATATTCTCACTAGCTTTCGAGGGGACAGCCTCTTCGTCAGGTGAATGGAGAGTTCTGGCCAGAACTCTCCATTCACCTGACGAAGAGGCTGTCCCCTCGAAAGCTAGTGAGAATATTATCAAATAAATAGGTTGGACTAAAACCTGGTGTTGTCAGACTTTTTACTGTGTTTACGCCAGTCCAACGCCGGCATACCCACATCATGACCTCTAAAATAGGACAGCTCCCTCAACACAGAGTCCTTCAGGTGACACTGCAGAGACAGAACTGGGTTATGTACAAAAGTAGGGCCCAGCCTCCACAACCTGACCCATATAGCTCCACACAACAACCAAGTCTTGGCATCACGCCCTATTCCACCTCCTGCTGCAAGATACAAAAAGGAGGATGACTGGGGGCAAACCTCAATGTGAGTTCACAGGTTTTGAGAGATCGTCTGGTCACCCTATTAAAGAAAGGATATTATTAAACTAGAAAGAGGGCAGAAAAGATTCACTAGGATGCTACCGGGACTTGATGGATTGAGTTATGAGGAGAGGCTGGATAGACTGGGACTTTTTTCCCTGAAGCGTAGGAGGCTGAGGGGCAATCTTTTAGAGGTCTACAAGATAATGAGGGGCACAGATCAGCTAGATAGTCAATATCTTTTCCTAAAGGTAGGGGAGTCTAAAACTAGACACAGTAGGTTTAAGGTGAGAGGGGAGAGATACAAAAGTGTCCAGAGGGGCAATTTTTTCACACAGAGGGTGGTGAGTGTCTGGAACAAGCTGCCAGAGGTAGTAGTAGAGGCAGGTACAATTTTATCTTTTAAAAAGCATTTATACAGTTACATGGATAAGATGGGCATAGAGGGATATGGGCCAAACGTAGGCAACTGAGGCTAGCTTAGGGGTTGAAAACAAAGGAGTGGCAGGGAGAAGTTGGGCCGAAAGGCCTGTTTCCATGCTGTAAACTTCTATGACTCTATGGGACATGCATGTGGGGGGAGGGAAGGAGGAGGAGGAAGGAAGGAAGGGGAGGGAGGGAGGGGGAACAACAAAATGCACATCAATACTTGGGAAAAGGCATAGCTTTAAACATAAAGTGCACACAAGCAGACAATTTGTAAGATGCACATTTCAGGAAGTGTAAAGGAGAGCATGTCCCTGTCTACATCAATGGGGGCAAAATAGAAAGGGTTGAGAGCTTCAAGATTTTAGCTGTCCAGATCACCAACAACCTGTCCTGGTCCCCCCCACGCCGACACTATAGTTAAGAAAGCCCCACCAACGCCTCTATTTTCTCAGAAGACTAAGGAAATTTGGCATGTCAGCTACGACTCTCACCAACTTTTACAGATGCACCATAGAAAGCATCCTTTCTGGCTGTATCACAGCTTGGTATGGGCTCCTGCTCTGCCCAAGACTGCAAGGAACTACAAAAGGTCGTGGATGTAGCCCAATCCATCACACAAACCAGCTTCCCATCCATTGACTCCGTCTACACTTCCCGCTGCCTCGGGAAAAGCGGTTAGCATAATTAAGGATCCGTGCACACCAAACATTCTCTCTTCCAGCTTCTTCCATTGAGAAAAAGATGCAAAAGTCTAAGGTCATGTACCAATTGACTCAATAGCTTCTTCCCTGCTGCCGTCAGACTTTTGAATGAACCTACCTCATATTAAGTTGATCTTTCTCTACACCCTAGCTATGACTGTAATGCTACATTCTGCACTCTCTCCTTTCCTTCTCTACGAACGGTTTGCTTTGTCTGTATAGCACGCAAGAAACAATACTTTTCACTGTATCCCAATGCATGTGACAATAACAAATCAAAAGAAATATATTTCAAATCGTACAGGCAGACAAATTTGTAAAAACACACTGGTATATGTCACGTTGCATACACAAATACAATTTGTAACGTGCACAGAGATATTGCACACACAAACAGACAGAGAGGCTTTGTCTTTCGTTGAAATACCTGCAAGAGAACGATGTAGGGAAGGTGGCAAAAAAGCATACCTGAGAAGGGACACGTTGCAAACTCAGAAAGAATATATACGTATTAATACACCAGGGACAGAATTTTTTTTCCAAGCAGAGATAGAAAGAGATGAAAGATGTAATTATCATTTAAAATTCACCCAGCAGATTTGGAAAGAAGGCAAGGCAAATCGGCAGCAGATTTGTGGGAAAAAGAAATTTTGAAAACCTAAGGAGATTTGTGGGAAAAAGAAATTTTGAAAACCTAAGGAGATTTGTGGGAAAAAGAAATTTTGAAAACCTAAGGAGATTTGTGGGAAAAAGAAATTTTGAAAACCTAAGGAGATTTGTGGGAAAAAGAAATTTTGAAAACCTAAGGAGATTTGTGGGAAAAAGAAATTTTGAAAACCTAAGGAGATTTGTGGGAAAAAGAAATTTTGAAAACCTAAGGAGATTTGTGGGAAAAAGAAATTTTGAAAACCTAAGGAGATTTGTGGGAAAAAGAAATTTTGAAAACCTAAGGAGATTTGTGGGAAAAAGAAATTTTGAAAACCTAAGGAGATTTGTGGGAAAAAAGAAATTTTGAAAACCTAAGGAGATTTGTGGGAAAAAAGAAATATTGAAAATCTAAGGAGATTTGTGGGAAAAAAGAAATACTGAAAATCTAAGGAGATTTGTGGGAAAAAGAAATATTGAAAATCTAAGGAGATTTGTGGGAAAAAAGAAATATTGAAAATCTAAGGAGATTTGTGGGAAAAAGAAATATTGAAAATCTAAGGAGATTTGTGGGAAAAAGAAATATTGAAAATCTAAGGAGATGTGTGGAAAAAAGAAATAAAAAAAACAGATTTGGTGGGAAAAGAAATTAAAAAAAAACACAGCAGATTTGGTGGGTGAAATTTAAAAATCCACACAGCAGATTTGGAAAAAGGGGCAAAATTTAAAATTAGATAACAGATTTGAAAAGAAGGGAAGGTGAATTTTGAAATTCACACAGCAGGTTTGGACAGGGAAATTTAAAATCCACACAGCAAATTTGGGAAAAAAGGGGCAAGATTTAAAATTAGATAACAGATTTGGAAAGGGAAATTTAAAATCTAACCAGCAGATTTGGACGAAGAAATTTAAAATCTACACAGCAAATTTGGAAAGGGAAATTTAAAAATCACAGCAGATTTGTGAATTATGTGGTGGCTCAGTAAGGAAGGGGTGGGTCAAGGCAGTCTTTATAGTTCCCCTGCCTTAGCAACAGGGGTTTAAATTACAACCAAGAGGTGTTTAATGATAACCCAAAGAAGTTTCAGATTGGAGAGATTAGTCTCCACATCAGATCCCCAGCAGCTTCTCAAATAACACAATACAGAGAGACATGTCTGCAGAGGCATTATTAGCAGTTGTTTTGTTTTTCTCCCCCCCAAATCTTTTAGTCCTTGTTTTAAAAGGTGCATTTTTTTTCTCTGTGAGGCTGCTGATTCTGTTCTATTGCTGAGACTTACCTTGCAGTCCTCGCCCTCAAACAGCTCTGAGCTGTCCTCCTCCATTGCTGCTACTTGTCTCTCTGTGACCACCTCCACCTGGCTGCCTAACTAGGAGGACTCCTCTGGCTGACTGGGAGGACCAGCGGATTTTGACACCTCCCTCCCCTCGGGTGCCCGCCCCTCGCCTCCTCGGCAGCCCGCCTCCTAACCGCTCCGATTGGCTCGACTCCGCTTCACTCGCGTCCCATTGGTCGATCCCTGATGTCAATCAATGATCCCCGCCCCCTTCATAAGGTGGAACGGATTCCACCCACCTCCGTGGTCGCTGCTTGTCTCCGCAACAAGCTCCCCGGCCTGGTGGAGTAGGAGGACCATCGACTTTTTACATATCACCCATCCCTCTTGTCCCGTCCGACGCTTCCTTGGCAGGAGGCCGCAGACTACTCCGATTGGGTCATCCCCGCTTAGCCTGCTTCCCATTGGTCAACGCCCACATCAATCAAGCGTGAGCCCGCCTCTCCATAAGGTGGAACGGGTTAATTTGAGCTTCTCCCTTCACGTCGCCGAGCTGCCCCGGGGGATATTTATTTCTTGATATTTCGGCCCGCTTTCCCCTCAGAAAGACCCAAAAACCACCCCTCCCAGACTGATCCGGGCGGTCGGAGGAAGCAGGTGAGGCGAAGATATATATTTATTCGTTATCTTTTATTTTCAATAATGTTCCTTCAATAGTGTGAGGCGAGGCCGTGCGTGTCCGCGATTTTCAGTCGGAGCCGCTGCTCAACCGAGAGAACCCTCCAGACGGACAGCCTTCTGAAGAGGTCAGCTGACCCGGGAGGCGGCGCTGGCGGGAGGAGGGAGCAGAGCTTCGCAGAGCCGGAAGACGACGTGATGTCGTAATAAAATGGCGCCATCGCCTGACTCCCTCACCTCATTGTGAACAACTCCCCCATCATCATATACAACCCTCATTATATACATATCCCCATGATATATAACACCTATTTTATATCTGTCCCGATGATGTACAATCCCTATTATATATACATATCCCCATTATATACAGACCCCCATGGTATATATATCCTCATTATATATAGCCCTTATATATATCCCGATGATAACTCCCATTACATACGACCCCCATTATATATACATATTCCCATAATATTCAACCCACATTATATGTATATATATCCACATGATACACAACCCCCATTATATATACATCCCCATGATATACAATACCCATTATATAGACATATATAACCCTATGATAGACAACCCCCATTATGTATATTGTATACAAACCCCATTATATATATATACATCCCCATGATATACAATCCCCATTATATAGATATATATAACCCTACGGTAGACAACCCCCATTATATATATATGTACCCCCATTGTATACAAACCCCATTTTATATATATACATCCCCATGATATACAACCCCCATTATATATATATCTCCATAATATACAACACCCATTATGCACAACTCCCATTTTATATATATAATATCTCCATGATATACAACTCCCATTTTATATATATACATATCCCCATGATATACAACCCCTATCACATATATATATCCCCATTATATACACACACCCTCGTCACATATATATCCCCATTATGTGCACACCCATCACATATATATCCCCATTATATATACACACCCCATAAGCCCCATCACATATAAATCCCCATTATGTACACACGTATCACATATATATCCCCATTATATACACACATTCATCACATATATATCCCCATTATATATACACACCCCACAAGCCCCATCACATATAAATCCCCATTATGTACACACTCATCACATATATATCCCCATTATATACACACATTCATCACATATATATCCCCATTATATATACACACCCCACAAGCCCCATCACATATAAATCCCCATTATGTACACACTCATCACATATATATCCCCATTATATACACACATTCATCACATATATATCCCCATTATATGTACACACCCCACAAGCCCCATCACATATAAATCCCCATTATGTACACACTCATCACATATATATCCCCATTAATATACACACCCCCATCACATTTATATCCCCATTATATACACACCCCCATCACATATATATCCCCATTATATACACACCCGTCATATATATATCGCCATGATATAGACACCCCATCACATTGATAACTCCATTATAGACACACCCCATCATTTCCCCATTATATACACACCACCATCACATATATACCCTCATTATATACGCACCCCATCATATATATATAGATATCCCCATTATATACACACTCCATCACATAGATACCCCCATTATGTAAATACCTCTTGAAGTAAATACCCCCATTATACCCACATGGGCCTCCTCCTGTTTATGTGTAACAAGCTTGAGGAGGGGCCAAATGGCATTCCCCTGTACCTGTGTAACAGTCTCAGGAGAAAGGGGCTGAATGAGGGTGATATGGTGGCACAATGGTTAGCACTGCTGCCCAAAGTGTCAGGGACCCAGGTTTGATTCCCGGCTCGGGCCACTGTCTGAATAGAGTCTGCACGTTCTCCCCGTGTCTGCGTGGGTTTCCTCCCTCAGTCTGAAAGATGTGCTGGTTGGATTCATTGGCTATTCTAAATTTTCCCTCAGTATACCCGAACAGGCACCAGAGTGTGGCCAACTTCATTGACCAGTAACTTCATTGCAGCGTTAATGTAAACCTTACTTGTGACACTAATAAATAGACTTAGTGAATGGCTTCCTCCTGTTCCTGTATAACTGGCTCGCGGAGGGGGGCTGAATGGCCTCCTTGTGTTCTTGTGTAACAGGCTCTGTAGGGGCTGAATGGTCTCCTCCTGTTACTGTGTAACAGGCTAGAGGAGGGGGTTACTGGCCTCCTGTTTCTGTGTAACAGGGTCTAGAGGGGCTGAATGGCCTCGTCCTGTTCCTTGTAACAGGCTGGAGGAGGGGCTGAATGGCCTCCACCTGTTCCTGTGTAACAGGCTGGAGGAGGGGCTGAATGGCCTCTTCCTGTTTATGTAGATGAAGTATAAAAGGTGTCAGCCCTGCTCTGGAAGGAGAATGGAGTAGAAATATCTTAAATAACATTTGTTTTATGCACACTTCCTGCTCTTGTCACAGCACTCTGTCTTATCAAGGATGATTTGATAGCCAGGAACCTGTCCGCTCTGACATCCCAAACTCGAATCAAAGATTGGGAGCTGTTAGGAGGCAAAGGTCAGGAACGTCAAGGCAGATTACCAACAACCTGCATTTATCTAGCACCTGTAACCCAGTGAACCGACCCCAAGGGGCTTCACAGGGGCATAACTCAGACAGAATCTGAGCATGAGCCACACTGGGAGATATCGGGGACAGGTGACCAACACTCGGTCAAAGAGGTCGGAGTTAAGGAGCATCTTAAAGGAGAGAGAGAGAGAGACAGAGAGAGACACAGAGACAGAGAAAGAGAGAGAGAGAGACAGAGATAGAAAAAGTGAGAGAGACACACACACACACCAAGAGACAGAGACACAGAGAGAGAGAGAGAGAGAGACACACACACACACAGAGGGAGTGAGGCAGAGGGAGAGATACACACAAAGATAGCACCGACCCTCCCACAGTGCGGCGCTCCCTCAGCACCGACCCTCCCACAGTGCGGCCCTCCCTCAGCACTGACCCTCCCACAGTGCGGCGCTCCCTCAGCACCGACCCTCCCACAGTGCGGCGCTCCCTCAGCACCGACCCTCCCACAGTGCGGTGCTCCCTCAGCATCGACCCTCCCACAGTGCGGCGCTCCCTCAGCACCGACCCTCCCACAGTGCGGCGCTCCCTCAGCACCGACCCTCCCACAGTGCGGCGCTCCCTCAGCACCGACCCTCCCACAGTGCGGCGCTCCCTCGGCACCGACCCTCCCACAGTGCGGCGCTCCCTCAGCACCGACCCTCCCACAGTGCAGCGCTCCCTCGGCACCGACCCTCCCACAGTGCGGCGCTCCCTCAGCACCGACCCTCCCACAGTACGGCACTCCCTCGGCACCGACCCTCCCACAGTGCGGCGCTCCCTCGGCACCGACCCTCCCACAGTGCGGCGCTCCCTCGGCACCGACACTCCCTCAGCGCTGACCCTCCCACAGTGCGGCGCTCCCTCAGCACCGACCCCCCCACAGCGCGGCGCTCCCTCAGCACTGACCCTCCCACAGTGCGGCGCTCCCACAGCGCGGTGCTCCCTCGGCACCAACGCTCCCACAGTGAGGCGCTCCCTCAGCACTGACCCTCCCACAGTGAGGCGCTCCCTCGGCACTGACCCTCCCACAGTGAGGTGCTCCCTCGGCACTGACCCTCCCACAGTGAGGCGCTCCCTCGGCACTGACCCTCCCACAGTGCGGCGCTCCCTCGGCACTGACCCTCCCACAGTGCGGCGCTCCCTCAGCGTTAGTTCTGTAATGGCAATCTGTCTCCACACCTACCCTCTTCCTCTCCACCTTCAGAAGTAAGAAGCTGCTCTCTGAGGAGGGTGAGGTTCGAGGGAGCCACAACCTGGGCTTTATTCTTCATTTGTCTGGTTGTTGTACCACATGAGTCCCACCAGCAGGTGTCACTGGATAGCTGATTCACCTGTGCACAGTGGTCAACACAGAAGGAGCTTTACTCTGTATCTAACCCCGTGCTGTACCTGTCCTGGGAGTGTTTGATGGGGGGGACAATGTAGAGGGAGCTTTACTCTGTATCTAACCCCGTGCTGTACCTGTCCTGGGAGTGTTTGATGGGGGGGACAATGTAGAGGGAGCTTTACTCTGTATCTAACCCCGTGCTGTACCTGTCCTGGGAGTGTTTGATGGGGGGGACAATGTAGAGGGAGTTTTACTCTGTATCTAACCCCGTGCTGTACCTGTCCTGGGAGTGTTTGATGGGGGGGACAGTGTAGAGGGAGCTTTACTCTGTATCTAACCCCGTGCTGTCCCTGTCCTGGGAGTGTTTGATGGGGGACAGTGTAGAGGGAGCTTTACTCTGTATCTAACCCCGTGCTGTACCTGTCCTGGGAGTGTTTGATGGGGGGGACAGTGTAGAGGGAGCTTTACTCTGTATCTAACCCCGTGCTGTACCTGTCCTGGGAGTGTTTGATGGGGGGACAGTGTAGAGGGAGCTTTACTCTGTATCTAACCCCGTGCTGTACCTGTCCTGGGAGTCATGTTTTCATCTATATACAGACTCAAATATCTCAGTAAATTTTCTGTACACTGTACCTTCCATTCCTCCTTTTTCAATAACCCGTTGCAAATTGTCCCAGTTTTAATATTAAACAACAACACTGAAGAAAAAAACTTGACACAGATTTATCCCAGACTATAATTCCACCAATTATATTACAAGCAGAATGTGGAAAAAGTATCCAGGTTAATTTAAAACTAGCTATACAAATTGCCCCAGAAAATAGTTTTCTTGTAATTTTTCAAGCCAGCAAAAGGATGAACAACGAATATTATTTTCCCGAGTTCTCCAAATGAAGGAAAAGTGCATTTCGCTTCCCATTGTGTCTCCGATCGGATAGATTCTGTCCTGACCTGTGTGGAGATAATGCAGGTCAACAGTCCGACTTCAAGTTGGGGGGTGCAAGGCAGGGTCTGGCAGTGATGCACTCACAGTCGAATATCTCGCCTGGGCTGGCGTGAACAGTGCCAGTTGGAGCCCAGATCTTCCTTGGTGAACCGAGGTTTGCGGGGGTGGTGAGTCAGGGGGAGAGAGAGAGAGAGAGGAAGCTTTCCAATCGATGGTCTTAGAGGAGGGGGGTTGGGGGTGGGGGGCAGGCGAAAAGATCACAGATGTGCGATGCGGTCGTCGGGAAATAGCGAAATGGGCTGAGCGGCCTCCTCGTGTCCTTGCCATGTACCCCGGCGGGTGTGAGAACCCCCACGGAGGTAGATTATTGTGGGTGGTTTCAGAAGAGTGAATGTGGCGGGGGGTGGGCCTTCCGGCCTCTGCCTGCTAAACCCACCCCCCCCACCCCTGCGGATGTTCTGAATTGGCGCAGCAAAAAAAGTCGCGAGTCCCACCAATACCTCCGCCCGCGTCGCCTCTCGGAGAGGGCGGGCGGGGAGAGGTCAGCGGTTACGTGCTGCTGCTGGTGTCCAGCAGCGAGCTGAGCGCGCCCTCCATCGCCGCCGCCATTTTCTTGGAGGATTTACGCAGCAGGGAGCTGTTTGGGTGCGACTCCTTCACGTGGATGAAATGCCCGTCCTGACTCTCGGCTGTGAAGCCGCACTCCTCGCACACGTAGAGCTTGGTGCGCCGCTCCTTGTACGCGTAAGACTGCAGCACGCTGTGTATCTTCTTCAGGTGTGACTCCAGGGAGCACCGCTGAGTGAAGGCCTTATCACACAGGTGACATTTGTACGGACGGATCCCTGCTCGGAGAGAGAGGGAGAGACCGGTGTTAGCAGAGTTTCACCTTCTTACAACTCATCGAATCACAGAATCCCAACCATTTGGCCCATCAGGTCTGACAGGGGATCTTACCCTGGCCCTATCCCCGTAACCCACACATTTCCCATGGCCAATCCCACCTTTGGACATCTTTGGACACTAAGGGGCAATTTAGCATGGCCAATCCATCTAACCAGCACATCTTTGGACACTAAGGGGCAATTTAGCATGGCCAATCCATCTAACCAGCACATCTTTGGACACTAAGGGACAATTTAGCATGGCCAATCCACCTAACCTACACATCTTTGGACACTAAGGGGCAATTTAGCATGGCCAATCCACCTAACCTGCACATCTTTGGACACTAAGGGGCAATTTAGCATGGCCAATCCATCTAACCAGCACATCTTTGGACACTAAGGGGCAATTTAGCATGGCCAATCCACCTAACCTACACATCTTTGGACACTAAGGGGCAATTTAGCGTGGCCAATCCACCTAACCTACACATCTTTGGACACTAAGGGGCAATTTAGCATGGCCAATCCACCTAACCTACACATCTTTGGACACTAAGGGGCAATTTAGCATGGCCAATCCACCTAACCTGCACATCTTTGGACACTAAGGGGCAATTTAGCATGGCCAATCCACCTAACCTACACATCTTTGGACACTAAGGGGCAATTTAGCGTGGCCAATCCACCTAACCTACACATCTTTGGACACTAAGGGGCAATTTAGCATGGCCAATCCACTTAACCTGCACATCTTTGGACACTAAGGGGCAATTTAGCATGGCCAATCCACCTAACCTGCACATCTTTGGACACTAAGGGGCAGTTTAGCATGGCCAATGCACCTATCCTACACACCTTTGGAGTGTGTGAGGAAACCAGAGCACCTGGTGGAAACCCACGCAGACACGGGGAGAACGTGCAGACTCCACACAGACAGTGACCCAGGGTGGGAGTCTAACCTGGGTCCCTGGCGCTGTGGGGCAGCAGTGCTAACCACGGTACGTCTCCAATTCAGACTAAATCGGACTGTACCTCGAATCCTATTGAGACCTTGAATCATCTTAAGACCCCCACCACCCCGCTCCCCACCAATCTTCAACACTGGAGGGAAACACAAATCCCGTCCTGTCCTCGGGATTTAACCCTTTCCGTTGCAGGATGGACCTGGTGAATCAGCCCTGCGGTCCGTCTGAGGACAGGGAGGGGGCACAGAAACCTTGAGGTGCACAGTCCACGGCATTTCAGAAACAGACTAAAAGGCGAGAGAATGAAGGTGGGATCCAGCGCACTCTTACCCGTGTGAGTCCGCACGTGCCTCTTCAGGTCGAATGTGTCGTTGAACCCTTTCCCACAGAAGTTACAGAGGTGGCGTTTGACATCGTTGTGGCACTTGAGGTGCCTGTTCAGCATGCGCTGGTACTGGAAGGTTTTCGAACAGAAATGACACATGTAGTTCACATCTGGACACTCTCCACTGGTCACCTGAAAAACACGCGTGTTCACGTCAGATCTAACAAAGGACAGCACAGGAGCAGGCCCTTCGGCC
Organism: Carcharhinus amblyrhynchos; assembly: GCF_965287045.1. NCBI lineage: Eukaryota > Metazoa > Chordata > Chondrichthyes > Carcharhiniformes > Carcharhinidae > Carcharhinus > Carcharhinus amblyrhynchos. The sequence goes on along the minus strand of NW_027649827.1, from coordinate 689,378 downwards.
CTCAAAGCCGATCACCGTGTCCTATCGAAGGTACCTCACAAGAGGTTATTGCAGAAGGTCAGGGGACATGGAGTTGGGGGTAGGGTGTTAGCGTGGATAGAGGATTGGTTGTCAAATAGGAGGCAGAGAGTGGGGGTCAATGGGTGCTATTCGGATTGGCGGATGGTGACTAGTGGGGTGCCCCAGGGGTCGGTGCTGGGGCCTCAGCTATTTACCATTTATATAGATGATCTGGAGGAGGGAACCGAGTGCAGGGTGTCGAAATTTGCTGATGACACCAAGATTGGGGGAACGGCAAATTGTGCGGAGGGTGTGGAGAGTCTGCAGAAGGATCTAGATAGGCTGGGCGAATGGGCCAGGAAATGGCAAATGGAATTTAATGTTGGCAAGTGTGAGGTGGTCCACTTTGGTAGGAAGAATGGTAGGAAGGACTATTACTTACGTGGCGAAAAACTGCAGCAGGCGACGGTGCAGAGGGACCTCGGGGTCCTTGTGCATGAATCGCAAAAACCCAGCTTGCAGGTGCAGCAGGTGGTCAGGAAGGCGAATGGGATGCTGGCCTTCATAGCGAGGGGGATTGAATATAAAAGTAGGGAGGTCTTGCTGCAGCTGTATAGGGCATTGGTGAGGCCGCAGCTGGAGTACTGTGTGCAGTTTTGGGCGCCGCACCTGCGCAAGGATATTTTGGCCCTGGAGGGAGTGCAGAGGAGGTTTACTAGGCTGATACCGGAGTTGAGGGGATTGAGCTATGAGGAGAGGCTGAATAAACTAGGCTTGTACTCGTTAGAGTTTAGAAGAATGAGGGGAGATCTCATTGAGACGTATAAGATGATGAATGGGATGGATAGGATAGAGGTGGAGAGACTCTTCCCGCTCAAAAAAGACAGTAGGACTAGGGGGCACAGCCTCAAGATAAAGGGGAGGCGGTTTAGAACGGAGTTGAGGAGGAACTTCTTCACTCAAAGGGTGGTGAATCTCTGGAATTCTCTGCCCGTTGAAGTGGTGGAGGCTGCCTCGCTAAATATTTTTAAGAAGCGGGTTGATGGGTTTTTGATAAGAGAAGGGATTAAGGGTTATGGGGAGAGGGCGGGAAAGTGGAACTGAGCCACGACAGATCAGCCATGATCTTATTGAATGGCGGGGCAGGCTCGAAGGGCTAGATGGCCTACTCCTGCTCCTATTTCTTGTGTTCTTATGTTCTTATGTTCCCCATCTGTTCATGTATCTATCCAGATAAGTCTCAAATGTGGCTAACGTGTCTGCCTCAACCACCTCTCTTGGCAGTGCATTCCAGGCCCTCACCACCCTCTGTGTAAAAACCTTCCCCCCGCACACCTCCACTCAACCTTTCCCCCCTTATCTTGAACTTGTGCTCCCTTGTAATTGTCATCTCCCCCCTGGGAAAAAACTTCCAACTGCGACGGTGCAGAGGGACCTCGGGGTCCTTGTGCATGAGTCGCAAAAACCCAGCCTGCAGGTGCAGCAGGTGGTCAGGAAGGCGAATGGGATGCTGGCCTTCATAGCGAGGGGGATTGAATATAAAAGTAGGGAGGTCTTGCTGCAGCTGTATAGGGCATTGGTGAGGCCGCAACTGGAGTACTGTGTGCATTTTTGGGCGCCGCACCTGCGCAAAGATATTTTGGCCTTGGAGGGAGTGCAGAGGAGGTTTACTAGGCTGATACCGGAGTTGAGGGGGTTGAGCTATGAGGAGAGGCTGAATAAACTGGGCTTGTACTAGTTAGAGTTTAGAAGAATGAGAGGAGATCTCATTGAGACGTATAAGATGATGAATGGGATGGATAGGATAGAGGTGGAAAGACTCTTCCCGCTCAAAAAAGACAGTAGGACTAGGGGGCACAGCCTCAAGATAAAAGGGGGGCGGTTTAGAACGGAGTTGAGGAGGAACTTCTTCACTCAAAGGGTGGTGAATCTCTGGAATTCTCTGCCCGTTGAAGTGGTGGAGGCTGCCTCGCTAAATATTTTTAAGACGCGGGTTGATGGGTTTTTGATAGGAGAGGGGATTAAGGGTTATGGGGAGAGGGTGGGAAAGTGGAACTGAGCCACGACAGATCAGCCATGATCTTATTGAATGGCGGGGCAGGCTCGAAGGGCTGGATGGCCTACTCCTGCTCCTATTTCTTATGTTCTTATGTTCTTATGAACTTCTTCACTCAAAGGGTGGTGAATCTCTGGAATTCTCTGCCCGTTGAAGTGGTGGAGGCTGCCTCGCTAAATATTTTTAAGACGCGGGTTGCTGGGTTTTTGATAGGAGAGGGGATTAAGGGTTATGGGGAGAGGGCGGGAAAGTGGAACTGAGCCACGACAGATCAGCCATGATCTTATTGAATGGCGGGGCAGGCTCGAAGGGCTGGATGGCCTACTCCTGCTCCTATTTCTTATGTTCTTATGTTCACCCTATCTATACCCCTCATAATTTTATGAACTTCTACACAGCGCTCCCTCAGCGCTGACCCTCTGACAGTAGGGTGGCACAGGGGGTTAGCACTGCTATCTTAACAGCATCAGGAGCCTGGGTTCGATTCCCGGCTTGGGTCACTGCCTGTGTGGAGTTCGCACATTCTGCCCATGTCTGCATGGGTTTCCTCCGGGCGCTCCGGATTCCTCCCACAGTCTGAAAGACGTGCTGGTTAGTGGTCGCCCCTCAGCCTCCGACTTTCCAGGGAGAACAATCCCAGTTTATTCAATCTCTCCTCATAACTAATACTCTCCATACCAGGCAGCATCCTGGTAAACCTTTTCTGTACTCTCTCCAAAGTCTCCACATCCTTCTGGTAGTGTGGTGACCAGAATTGAACACTATATTCCAAATGTGGCCTAACCAAAATTTTATACAACTGTAACATAATTTACCAGCTTTTATACTGGATGCCCAGTCCGATGAAGATAAACATGCCACATGCTTTCTTCACCACCTTTTCCACCCACGCTGCCACTTTTAAGGATCTGTGGACCTGTACTCCCAGATCTGTCTCTGTGTGTCCGTGTTCCTGATTGTTCTGCCGTTTATTTTATAGCTCCCACCTGAATTGGATCTACCAAAATGCATCACATCACATTTGTCCGGATTAAATTCCACCTGCCATTTCTCCACCCAATCTTCCAGCCTCTCTCTATCCTGCTGTATTCTCTGACAGTCTTCATCACAACACGCAACTCCGCTAATCTAACATCAGGGGGGAACTCCCCGGTGTCCCGGGGCCAATATTTCTCCCTCAAACCGACATCAGTAAAACCAGCTGATCTGGGTGCTGATCACGTTGCTGTGTGTGTGGGATCTTGCTGTGTGTAAATTAGCTGCTGCCTTTCCTACATTACAACAGGGAGGACACTTCAGAAAAAACTCCTTCATTGTGTCGTGGTTGGGGGGAGGGAGAGGAGAAGGCCTGAAGAGTGGGGGGTGGGGAGAAGGGCTGGAGAGGTGGAGGTGGGGGAGGGATCTGTCTTTTCCTTTGGGACTTCCTCAGGGAGGGATAGGTGTGGTTGGGGGGTGCTGTGGAGAAGAGAACCTGGAGGGATGGAGGGGGTCTGTGTTTGACTGTGGGATGTCCTGAGGAAGGGGGAGAGCCACAGGTGGACAGAGTGGTGAAGAAGGCATTCAGCATGCTTGGTTTCATTGGTCAGAACATTGAATACAGGAGTTGGGACGTCTTGTTGAAGTTGTACAAGACATTGGTAAGGCCACACTTGGAGTACTGTGTACAGTTCTGGTCACCCTATTATAGAAAGGATATTATTAAACTAGAAAGAGTACAGAAAAGATTTACTAGGATGCTACCGGGACTTGATGGTTTGAGTTCTAAGGAGAGGCTGGATAGACTGGGACTTTTTCCTCTGGAGTGTAGGACGCTGAGGGGTGATCTTATAGAGATCTATAAAATAATGAGGGGCACAGATCAACTAGATAGTCAATATCTTTTCCCAAAGGTAGGGGAGTCTAAAACTAGAGGGCAGGTTTAAGGTGAGGGGGAGAGATACAAAAGTGTCCAGGGGGGCAATTTTTTCTCACAGAGGGTGGTGAGTGTCTGGAACGAGCTGCCAGAGGTAGTAGTAGAGGCGGGTACAATTTTGTCTTTTAAAAAGCATTTAGACAGTTACAAGGGTACGATGGGTATAGAGGGATATGGGCCAAATGCGGGCAATTGGGATTAGCTTAGGGGGTTTAACAAAAAAGGTGGCATGGACAAGTTGGGCTGAAGGGCCTGTTTCCATGCTGTAAACCTCTATGACTCTATGAGATAGTCTGGAGAGATGGAGGGGGTCTGTGTTTGACTGTGGGACGTCCGAGGCGGGTGCGGGGATGGGAAGGATGGTGGAGAGGGTCTGGAGAGATAGAAGGGTCTGTGTTCATTGTGGGATGCCCCGAGAGGGGACAGGGTGAGGGGGGGTGTGGAGAGGGACCGGAGAGATGGAGGGGTCTGTGTTTCACTTTGGGACATCCTTGGGGAGGGGGGGGTCTAGGGGTCTGGAGAGATGAATGGGGGGTGGGGGTTTGTGTTTGACTGTGGGATGTCCTGAGGTGGGGGGAGAGGGGCTGGAGAGGTGGAGGGGTGGCAGTGATATGCAAATTTTTCTTTTCAATATAAATGTCGCCCAAACCTTGATCTTGGAGCGCACGAATCCTTGGTGGACACTGTGGCGGTTCCCATTCTCGATATCGTGTGTTGAAGTGCTGGAGTCCGTATCATCAGCAGATTCCTTCTCTGTCCTCTCCTCCACCGATACACAGAGAGGGGCTTCCTCAATTTCTGCCTCTTTGCAATGGAAAATATCCAGTGGGTCTACAGAAAGAAGGAATTCTGTTCAAACATTTTTCTCCCAAGGAAGCCGGGAGATTTCTTTTATCGTTCATTCACAGGATGTGTCTGTCGCTGGCCAGGTCCGGCACTTAGTCCCATCCCCTCATTGCCCCTTGAGAAGGGGGTGGGTGAACCGCCATCAACGCTGGAACGCCAAAGACACCTCTGTCAGACTCCTATTTATTGACTACAGCTCAGCCTTCAACACCATTGCAAGAGCTTGCCCTCCACTCTGGATGGATCTGTATCTGGGGTCACCTTTTGGGGCAGCTTTCTCAAAGGTCAACCCACAGGAAGCGACTGGCTACTCTCTGTGTAAAAAATCTGCCTCGCACATCTCCCTTAAACCTTGCCCCTCGCACCTTAAACCTGTGTCCCCCCTAGTAATTGACTCTTCCACCCTGGGAAAAAGCTTCTGACTATCCACTCTGTCCATGCCTCTCATAATCTTGTAGACTTCTATCATGTCTCCCCTCGGTCTCTGTCGCTCCAGTGAGAACAAACCAAGTTTCTCCAACCTCTCCTCATAGCTAATGCCCTCCATACCAGGGCAACATCCTGGTAAATCTTTTCTGTACCCTCTCCAAAGCCTCCACATCCTTCTGGTAGTGTGGTGACTAGAACTGAACACCATATTCCAAGTGCACTAAGGTTCTATAAAGCTGCAACATGACTTGCCAGTTTTTAAACTCAGTGCCCCACCCAATGAAGGCAAGCATGCCGTATGCCTTCTTGACTACCTCCTCCACCTGTATTGCCACTTTCAGTGACCTGTGTACCTGTACACCCAGATCCCTCTGCCTATCAATACTGGAGGAAGTTACAGAGATAGGGAATGGGTGGAGAGGCTGGAGGAGGTTACAGAATTAGGGAGGAGGTCTAGGGGCTGGAGGATATTACAGAGATAGGGAGAGGGGTGTAGGGGCTGGGTGTAGGGACTGGAGGAGGTTACAGAGATAGGGAGTGGGTATAGGGACTGGAGGAGGTTACCGAGATGGGGGGGGGTGTCGGGGCTGGAGGAGGTTATAGGGAGGGGATGTAGGGGGTTGGAGGGGGTTACAGAGATAGGGAGGGGGGTGTAGGGGGCTGGAGGAGGTTACAGAGATAGGGAGGTGGGTGTAGGGGACTGGAGGAGGTTACAGAGATAGGGAGGGTTGTAGGGGCTGGAGGAGGTTACAGAGATAGGGAGGGGGGTGTAGGGGGCTGGAGGAGGTTACAGAGATAGGGAGGTGGGTGTAGGGGGCTGGAGGAGGTTACAGAGATAGGGAGGGTTGTAGGGGCTGGAGGAGGTTACAGAGATAGGGAGGGGGTGTAAGGGACTGGAGGAGGTTACAGAGATCGGGAGGTGGGTGTCGGGGGCTGGAGGAGGTTACAGAGATAGGGAGGGGGTGTAGGGGGCTGGAGGAGGTTACAGAAATAGGGAGGGGGTGTAGGGGCTGGAGGAGGTTACAGAGATAGGGAGGGGGTGTAAGGGACTGGAGGAGGTTACAGAGATCGGGAGGTGGGTGTCGGGGGCTGGAGGAGGTTACAGAGATAGGGAGGTGGGTGTAGGGGGCTGGAGGGGGTTACAGAGATAGGGAGGTGGGTGTAGGGGGCTGGAGGAGGTTACAGAGATAGGGAGGTGGGTGTAGGGGGCTGGAGGAGGTTACAGAGATAGGGAGGTGGGTGTAGGGGGCTGGAGGAGGCTAGGGAGGGGGCAGATTCAGAGACAAGCTGTGGCGGGGCACGGGGAAGGTTGAAGGTTAGATGAATTTTTGTGGGGCAACAGTTATTTGCTAATCTGGGGGAGAGTCAGAGGGAGTCTGCAAGCTGAGGAGAACAAGTTTAAACACCTGGAACACAGGAGCAAACGCCACAGACACACTGTCTGAAACTCCATCAATTATCCCAGTGCTTGCAAGGCTGTAGCCAAGTGCAGAGGAACAAGTTTGATATTAAATTGCAGTGATAGAGTGATCCTGGGGCGGGAGACATTGCCAACACACTAGAGCAGGTTAATGATTTTTTTTTTGGTTTAGTTTGGGTAAGGTCTATAACGGTTCCTTCAGTGTCACATCGGTGCCCCTTTGACCTGGAAGGGGCCTTTTCCAAAGCCAGTCACGAGTCAGGAAATGATTCTAAAAATACCATCACACCTTTCTCAGCAGGAGGGAGGGAATTAAAATGCAGGGGGGAAAAAAACACCCTCCAAGTGAGAACCACAGTGGTTTCTCAAAACAAAAAAAATTTTTTTGAGCTGAAGGAAGTTTTTCTGAACTTTTCTACGTTTGCAGTTGACGGACAGGCAGCACAGTGGGTCAGCGCTGCTGCCTCACAGCGCCAGGGACCCGAGTTCGATACCCGGCTTCGGGTCACTGTCTGTGTGGAGTCTGCACGTTCTCCTCGTGTCTGTGTGGGTTTCCTCCCACAGTCCGAAAGGCGTGCTGGTTAGGGTGCATTGACCCGAACGGCACCCGAGTATGGTGACTAGAGGAATTTCACAGTAGTTTCATTACAGCGTTCATATAAGTAAATAAATAAAAAGTGTGAATTGTCATTCAAATACACGCACACTCACTCTCACACACACACAGTCTCACACACACGTTCTCTCACTCACACACACTTTTTCTCTCTCTCTCACACACACACACAGTCTCTGTCTCTCACACAAGCTCACTCTCGCACACTCTCACACACACACACACACAAAAACACACACAGTCTCTCTCTCTCGCACACTCTCACACTCACACACCCCCTCTCACTCACTCACACACACACACACACACACACACACACACAGTCTCTCTCTCGCAAAAGCTCTCTCTCGCAAAAGCTCACTCTCACACACACACTCACACTCTCACACACACTCTCTGTCGCACACACACACACACACATACACTCTCACACACACACATACACACACACACACTCTCACACACACACACACACACACACACACACACACACAGTCTCTCTCTCGCACACGCTCACTTTCACACACACACTCACACTCTCTCGCACACACACACACACACACACACACATATATAAAACAGGTTTCCCAAAGAGATTTTCACTAAACTCTAAACTTTTCAAATATTAAAAATAAACTTTTTTGGGATTAAAACAATTGTTTCCATGTTCTATCTTCATTTCAAAAAAAAAAGCAACAGTATTATATTTGCAAAAAGTCCTTTCATGAAAAGATTAGACATATCAGCTATAACTCTCACCAACTTTTACAGATGCCACATAGAAAGCATTCTTTCTGGTTGTATCACAGCTTGGTATGGGCTCCTGCTCTGCCCAAGACCACAAGGAATTACAAAAGGGTGGTGAATGTAGCCCAATCCATCACACAACACAGCCTCTCATCCATTGACTCTGTCTACACCTCCCACTGCCTCGGGAAACAGCCGGTATAATTAAGGATCCCACCCACCCCGGACATTCTCTCTTCCACCTTCTTCTGTCGGGAAAGATACAAAAGTCTGAGGTCACGTACCGACCGACTCAAGAACAGCTTCTTCCCTGCTGCTGTCAGACTTTTGAACGGACCTACCTCGCATTAAGTTGATCTTTCTCTACACCCTAGCTGTGACTGTAACACTACATTCTGCACCCTCTCCTTTCCTTCTCTATGAATGGTATGCTTTGTCTGTATAGTGCGCAAGAAACAATACTTTTCACTGTATGCCAATACATGTGATGATAATAAATCAGATCAAATCCTTTGGGGCAAGGATAGATGAACATTGTGGCACAGTGAGTGGATCCCTTCCCAGACACAGTGGATCCCTTTTGAATGTAGTTGGTTTATTTCCCAAGCACAGTGGATCCCCTTTCTGGCACTGAATTCTACTCAGGTACAGTGGACCCCCCTTTGAAGCCAGTCGATCACCCCAAGGGACAATGGATCCTTCCCAAATGCAGTGGATCCTCTTTAGATACTTGGACATCCTCAGATACAGTGGATAGAATCCCAAAACATGGTAGATCCCTTTAAAGACTTTGGACCATTCTCAGATACAGAAGATCTCTCCCAAAAATGGTGGATCTCCTTGCATTGGATCATTTCCAGATTCAATTGATCCCTTTACGAACAGGTGGATTCCTTCACAGACGTGAGATTGTTCTGAGATACAGTCGATCCTTCTCAAATAGAGAAGATTCCCTTAGATGTTTGATGGTTCTCAGATCAAGCGGATCTTTCTCAAATACAGTGGATCCCCTGACAAACACGGGATTATTCTCAGATACAGTGGATCCCTTTTGCAAACACAGTTGATCACCCTACAAACACCGGATAATTACGAGATACAGTGAATCCCTTCCCAAACCAGATAATTATGAGATTCAGTGAATCCCTTCCCAAACCGGATAATTATGAGATACTGTGAATCCCTTCCCAAACCGGATAATTATGAGATACTGTGATCCCTTCCCAAACAGTGGATCCCCTGGCAAATGCCTGACAATTCTCAGATACACTGGATTCCATCCCAAACACAGGGGATCCCCTTACAAACGCAGGTTTGTTCTCAGATACAGTGGATCCCTTTGTAGATACAGTGGATCCCCCTTACAAACACTGGAGAATTCTCAGATACAGTGGATCCCTTCTCAAACATAGTGCATCCCCCTTACAAACATGGGACAATTCTGAGGTACAGTAGATCCCTTCTTAATTACAGTGGATCTCTATAGCAAACATAAGATTACTCTCAGATACAGTGGATCACTTCCCAAACACAGTGGATCCCCTCTTACAGACATTGGATCCTTCCCAAACATAGTGGATCTTTGGAATCACAGTGGATCCTGTTTTGGAGCGCAGTCGCTCCCTCGCAGGCACAGTGGATCCCCTCGATCTCTGCTGGGTTTTAATGGGCTGATGAAATGGGGAGTGGGTTAACACGAGGAAAGGGTTAACATGGGGAGAGGGTTAAAAAGGGGAAGGGGGTTAAATGAGGAGGGGGTTAACATGGGGAGGGGGTTGGCATGGGGAAGGGGGTTAACATGGGGAGGGGGTTAAAATGGGGAAGGGGTTAACATGGGGAGGGGGGTAACATGGGGAGGGGGGGTAACATGGGGAGGGGGGTTAACATGGTGAAGGGGTTAACAAGGGGAGGGGGTTAACATGGGGAGGGGGGTAACATGGGGAGGGGGGTTAACATGGGGAGGGGGTAACATGGGGAGGGGGGGTAACATGGGGAGGGGGTTAACATGGGGAGGGGGGTAACATGGAGAGGGGGGTTAACGTGGGGAGGGGGTTAACGTGGGGAGGGGGGTTAAATGGGGAGGGGGTTAACATGGGGAGGGGGGCTAACGTGGGGAGGGGGTTAACGTGGGGAGGGGGTTAAATGGGGAGGGGGTTAACATGGAGAGGGGGGTTAACATGGGGAGGGGGTTAATGTGGGGAGGGGGGTTAAATGGGGAAGGGGTTAACATGGGGAGGGGGTTAAATGGGGAGGGGGGGTAACACAGGGTGGGGGTACTCACGTGGAATGTAGATATCAGCTCGCAGCTCATCAGGAATCTCTCCCCAGCCTTGAAACCTCGTGTTTTCAGCCCGAGTCTTCACCAAAAATGCCCTGGGCATCCTGTACCCCAGCAGATCCTCACCCTGCCTCTGTGTCTGTCTCTGTCTGTGTCTCTGTCTTAGTCTCTGTGTTTGTGTGCGTGTGTCTCTGTGTGTGTGTGTGTGTGTGTGTGTGTGTGTCTCCCTGTGTCTCTGTCTCTATGTATGTGCCTATGTATGTGTCTTTGTGTCTCTGTATCTCTGTCTCTGTGTGTGTGTCTCCCTGTGTCTCTGTGTATTTGTCTCTGTGTGTGTGTCACTGCGTATGTGCCTCTGTGTGTGTCTCTGTGTGTGTGCGCTGCTCTCACCTACACGCACACATACAGAACAGAGGGACTAACTTAGTTTCAGAAAGTTTCTGCACTGTTCTTCCTGGTTGGCGCTCACTGTTACCTCTGAAACAGGAGAGGCACCTGTGTGACTAAACACTGAACCTGGATTCCTCTAACCGGCTCTGCTGCTCTCTCTCTCTATATATAAACCTATCTCTCTCTCTCCCTCTCTGTATAAACCTGTCTCTCTCTCTCTCTCTCTCCCTCCCTCCCTCACTCTCTGCCCCTCTCTCTCCTTCCCTCTCTCTGTCTCTCTCCCTCCCTCTCTCTCTCTCCCTCTCTCTGTCTCTCTCTCTCTCCTTCCCTCTCTCTCTGTCTCCCTCCCTCCCTCTCTCCCTCCCTCTCTCTCTCCCTCTCTCTCTGTCTCTTTCTCTCCTTCTCTCCCTTTCTTGCTGTCTCTCTCTCTTCTCCCTCCCTCCTTGTGTTTGTCTCTCTCCCTCTGTCTGTCTGTCTGTCTCTCTCTATACCTGATTCTGTCTTTCTCCCTATACCTCTCTTTCTCTCTCTATATATATATATATAAAACCTTTCACTTTCTGTACCTCTGTCTCTCTTTCTCTACCTCTCTTTCTCCCTCTCTCTCTCTGTCTTTCTCTTTGTCTCTCTCTCTCTATCTCTTGCTCTCTGTCTGTCTGTCTGTCTGTCTCTCTCTGTCTCTGTCTGTCTCTCTCTCTGTGTCTCTCTCCCCCCCGTCTCTCTCTCTCTCTCTGTCTCTGTCTCTCTCTCTCTGTCTCTGTTTCTCTCTCTCTCTGTCTATCTCTCTGTCTCTCTCTCTGTCTCTGTTCCTCTCTCTCCCTGTCTCTCCCTCTGTTTCTCTCACTCTGTCTCTCCCTCTGTTTCTCTCTCTCTGTCTCTCTCACTCTGTCTCTCTCTCTCTCTCTGTCTCTGTCTCTCTCTCTGGTGCGTGGATCCAGCAGCAGGTAAGCCTGTCAGCCTCTCTCTACCTGATTTGACCAGGAAGAAACGGAAGAGACAGAGAGAGAGCTCAGTTAGTGGGACCCACCTCTAACCAGATAACATAAAAGTCAGCGAGTTGGAAAGCAGGAACCTGGGCATTGACGCATGCGCTGATAAATAACGGTGGCAGCAGTGTGTAGAACACACCTGTCTGCCTGTCTACCTTTATACACACACACTGTCTTAAAGCAACCTCTCCATAAACACATACCTCTCTCCCAACCACCCTGACTCATCCCAAACAACACCTCAACTTTACCATTTGTCTCCCCAAATTGCATTCCATCTCTGCAGAATCGCCTCCCAGAAATAAACCAAACCAAACCTGCCCAGTACATTAGATATACACCTCCGTCTGTCTGTGTAGCTCTCTCTCTCTCTCTTTCTTTCTCTCTCTCTCCCCCTCTTTCACCCTCTCTTTCTTCCAAATCATCCCTGGGACATGGGTGTCACTGGCTGGGCCAGCATTTATTGCCCATCCCTAGTTGCCCCTTGGAGGGGCAGTTGAGAGTCAACCACACTGCTGCGACTCTGGAGTCACATGTAGACCAGACCGGGGTAAGGACGGCAGATTTCCTTCCCTAAAGGGAACCGGATGGGTTTTTACAACTATGGGTCACCAGGAGATTCTTAATTCCAGATATTTTTTATTGAATTCAAATTCCACCATCTGCCGTGGGGGAATTTGAACCCGGGCTAACAGAGAAAGAACAGAGAACGTTACAGCAACAGGACCTTTGGCCCTCCAAGCCTACACTGACCATGATGCTCTAAAAAAAAACCTCTGCCCTTACTCGGTCCCTATCCCTCTATTCCGTCCCTATTTGTGTACCCATCCAGATGCCCCTTAAATGTTGCTAATGAGCCTGCTTCCACCACCTCCTCTGGCGGTGCGTTCCAGGCACCTACCACTCTCTGCATGAAGAACAGCGAGAGACAGAGAGAAAGATCCACAGAGAGAGGGAGAAAGACATAGAGAAAGAGAGAGAGAGAAAGAGAGCGCAAGAGAGAGAAACAGACAGACAGAGAGGGAGAGAGAGAGAAAGACAGAGAGCGCAAGAGAGAGAGAAAGACAGAGAGCGCAAGAGAAAGAGAGAGACAGACAGAGATGGAGAGACAGAGAAGGAGAGAGAGAGAAAGACAGAGAGTGCAAGAGAGAGAGACAGAGATGGAGAGACAGAGAAGGAGAGAGAGAGAAAAGACATAGAGAAAGAGAGAGAAAGACGGAGAGCGCGCGAGAGAGAGAGACAGAGAGGGAGAGAGAGAAAGATAGTGCGAGAGAAAGAGACAGAGATGGAGAGACAGAGAGAGACAAAGACAGAGAAAGAGAGAGAAAAACAGAGAGTGCGAGAGAGAGACAGAGAGAGACAATATCCCAGTGATATTATCGGTGGATTATTAATCCAGAAACTCGGCTAACATTTTGGGGGATGGCAGTTGGTGGAATTTAAATTCAATAAAAAATATCTGGGATTAAGAATCTACTGATGACCCATTGTTGGAAAAACCCATCCGGTTCCCTTTAGGGAAGGAAATCTGCCGTCCTTACCCCGGTCTGGCCTACATGTGACTCCAGAGACACAGCAATGTGGGTTGACTCTCAACTGCCCTCCAACGGGGCAACTAGGGATGGGCAGTAAATGCTGGCACAGCCAGCAACACCCATGTCCCAGGGATGAATCATAGAATCCCCACATTACAGAAGGAGGCCATTCGGCCCACCAAGTCTGCACTGATCACATCCGACCCTAGGCCCTATTTCCGCAGCACCATGTTTATCCTGTTAATCCCCTGACACCAGTGTCAATTTAGCATTGCTAATCCACCTAGCCCGTACATCTTTGGAGCGTGGGAGGAAACTGGAGCACCCAGAGGAATTTGATTTGGTTTATTATTGTCACATGTATTGGGATGCAGTGAAAAGTATTGTTTCTTGCGCACTATACAGTCAAAGCATACCGTTCATAGAGAAGGAAAGGAGAGGGTGCAGAATGTAGTGTTACAGTCACAGCGAGGGTGTAGAGAAAGATCAACTTAGTGCGAGGTAGGTCCATTCAAAAGTCTGACAGCAGCAGGGAAGAAACTGATCTTGAGTCGGTTGGTACGTGACCTCAGACTTTTGTATCTTTTTCCCGATGGAAGAAGGTGGAAGAGAGAAGGTCCGGGGTGTGAGGGGGTCCTTAATTATGCCGGCTGCTTTTCCCCGAGGCAGCGGGAAGTGTAGACGGAGTCAATGGATGGGAGGCTGGTTTGTGTGATGGGATTGGGCTACATTCACGACCTTTTGTAGTTCCTTGTGGTCTTGGGCAGAGCAGGAGCCCAGACCAGGCTGTGATACAACCAGAAAGAATGCTTTCTATGGGGCATTTATGGAAATCTATGGAAACATTCAAACTCCACACGGACAGTGACACGAGCCAGGAATCGAACCCGGGTCCCTGGCACTGTGAGGCAGCAGTGATGATTACCATGTCACCATGATTACCAGTGACCTTACATCAGACCATAAAACTTAGGAGCAGAATGAGGCCACTCGGCCCATCGAGTCTGCTCTGCCATTCAATCATGGCTGATGTTTTTCTCATCCCCATTCTCCTGCCTTTTCCCCATAACCCCTGATCCCCTTATTAATCAAGAACCTATCTATTTCTGTCTTAAAGACACTCAATGGCCCGGCCTCCACAGCCTTCTGTGGCAAAGAGTTCCACAGATTCCCCACTCTCTGGCTGAAGAAATTCCTCCTCATCTCTGTTTTAAAGGATCGTCCCTTTAGCCTGAGGTTGTGCCCTCTGGGTCTAGTTTTTTCCTACTGGTGGAAACATCCTTTCCACGTCTACTCTATCCAGGCTTCCACTGCAAGGCTGTGCAGTAATCTTGCTGGGGGTGGCCGTTCTGCCCATCACCACTGGACTACCCCCTGCTATAGAAGAGCAGCAGCCTGAAAGCTCAGTTCAGTGGGGACAGGGCAGATTTTCTGAGTTGTATTGAATGGGGCCTGTGATTAGGAGTTAACTGGAGCTATATTTAAATCAGCAGGGTGGGTCAGGTGCTGATAGGAGGGTGTGAAGGGCTCCCTTTCGCAAACTCGGTGAAACTTATTAATTAACTGGCTTTCCAAAGGGTGTGACAGAATTATTTGCAAAACTATTGATGAGTAACATACATTATTCTCACAGCGCATTCACATATAAAAATAAGGGACGTTCGAGTCTTGTTCATTGTCTCTCCAATAGTCGCACTCTGATACAAGCTACCTTCTTGAAAACCTGTTCTGTTAAAAGGTCTGTTAGTTCTTATGTTCAGCCTACAGGAGTCAATAAATGCCCCCTGGCACAACAGTGACAGACTATTTACACAGCATTTATTGGGGGTGTGGTGCTCTTAAAGGGACACGCCCGCAACAAAACAGAGGATTCTTCACGCAACTGTAGCCCATGTTACAGATAGATCCCCACAACGCAGTGCTGAGGGAGTGCCGCAGTGCCAGAGGATCAGTGCTGAGGGAGTGTGCCACTGTGGGAGGGTCAGTGCTGAGGGAGTGCCGCAGTGCCAGAGGGTCAGTGCTGAGGGTGTGCCGCACTGTGGGAGGGTCAGTGCTGAGGGAGCGCCACACTGTGGGAGGGTCAGTGCTGAGGGAGCGCCGCATTGTGGGAGGGTCGGTGCTGAGGGAGTGCCGCAGTGCCAGAGGGTCAGTGCTGAGGGAGCGCCACACTGTGGGAGGGTCAGTGCTGAGGGAGCGCCGCACTGTGGGAGGGTCAGTGCTGAGGGAGCGCCGCACTGTGGGAGGGTCAGTGCTGAGGGAGTGCCGCACTGTGGGAGGGTCAGTGCTGAGGGAGTGCCGCACTGTGGGAGGGTCAGTGCTGAGGGAGTGTGCCACTGTGGGAGGGTCAGTGCTGAGGGAGTGCCACAGCGCCAGAGGGTCAGTGCTGAGGGAATGTCCCACTGTGGGAGGGTCAGTGCTGAGGGAGCACCACATTGTGGGAGGGTCAGTGCTGAGGGAGTGCCGCAGTGCCAGAGGGTCAGTGCTGAGAGAGTGCCGCACTGTTGGGGGTTTGGTGCTGAGGGAGCGCCGCACTGTGGGAGGGTCAGTGCTGAGGGAGTGCCACACTGTGGGAGGGTCAGTGCTGAGGGAGCGCTGCACTGTGGGAGGGTTGGTGCTGAGGGAGCGCCGCACTGTGGGAGGGTCAGTGCTGAGGGAGTGCCGCACTGTGGGAGGGTCATTGTTGAGGGTGTGCCGCACTGTGGGAGGATCAGTGCCGAGGGAGCGCCGCACTGTGGGAGGGTCGGTGCTGAGGGAGCGCCACACTGTGGGAGGGTCGGTGCTGAGGGAGCGCCGCACTGTGGGAGGGTCGGTGCTGAGGGAGCGCCGCACTGTGGGAGGGTCGGTGCTGAGGGAGCGCCGCACTGTGGGAGGGTCGGTGCTGAGGGAGCGCCGCACTGTGGGAGGGTCGGTGCTGAGGGAGCGCCGCACTGTGGGAGGGTCAGTGCTGAGGGGGCTGGAGAGATGTTGCGGGTGGGGGGGAAATCTGTGTTTCACTTTGGGACGTCCCAAGGCAGGAGAGGAGATGGAGAGATGGGCAAATGTTTGTTTTCTGATGGATTGTGTCACAGCTCGAACACAGGTCTAGTTTCAAGTTTCTTCTCTGTTTTGTAACAGACCGTTACAACAACATGTAGAGACTCGTTGGGCTGGTATCGATGAACATCTTAACACGAATGTGGGGTGTGTGTGTGACATGAATGAATTTGCATGTGT
Source organism: Carcharhinus amblyrhynchos (assembly GCF_965287045.1). Taxonomy (NCBI): domain Eukaryota; kingdom Metazoa; phylum Chordata; class Chondrichthyes; order Carcharhiniformes; family Carcharhinidae; genus Carcharhinus; species Carcharhinus amblyrhynchos. Next base: position 672,947 of record NW_027649827.1, on the reverse strand, counting down.
GCTTTTAGTTTTGCCAGTTTTCTTTGGAAAGTTAAAGAAGGTTTCTCTGTAGAGCTGTGAATGTAACTAATGGAATAAAGCTTGAAGGAGCCAATAACAGAACAATGGGCCAAATGGCCTTCCTAAACACCATAACTCAAATTTCCATATTATACTCACCTGATAACTCCCAAAGCAGTTCAAAGTCAAGGAAGCACTTTTAGTGTTGGAGACACAACAGCTAATTAATGCACAGCAAGATCCCACATACCGCACCGTGATCTGCCAGCCAGTAATGAACAGGATCTCCCTCAGCACTGACCCTCCCACAGTGCGGCGCTCCCTCAGCACTGACCCTCCCACAGTGCGGCGCTCCCTCAGCACCGACCCTCCCACAGTGCGGCGCTCCCTCAGCACCGACCCTCCCACAGTGCGGCGCTCCCTCAGCACCGACCCTCCCACAGTGCGGCGCTCCCTCGGCACCGACCCTCCCACAGTGCGGCGCTCCCTCGGCACCGACCCTCCCACAGTGCGGCGCTCCCTCGGCACTGACCCTCTGACATTCCCCGTGGGGAGCTGACTGCCACAGCAGCTGGGGCCTGGAACGGCTTCAAAAATGTTCCTTTGCAACCGGTTCTCCAGGGTGGGGAAGAGATTGTGGTTCGGAGATAGCGTGAGGTGCTGAATGGTATGTAGCATTGAGGCATGGGGTGTGGAACCCCAGACCCACGCGGCAATGTGTTCTGTGATGTTGTCGAGGGCACAGGGTTGCACTGAGGACACCATCGCAACTCACATTGGCAATGGCATTGTTCACAATCCGGAAGGGAGAAGAACTCTCTGCTCCCCACAGCTCACAGCGGCGTCTGATGATTCCCACTGCCTTCCAGGGCAGGCTTGTACCTGTGCCAGGATAACCTGGCGTGACAGAGTGGCAATCTGAGGCAGCCTGCGGCAGCTCCACTGTGAGCCAGCGGTGGGGCTGGGGCCCCCACCAGCTCCTTCGCCTCTGGGAGTTTTGATGGCAGACCCGCCCGTCCCATAACAATAAATCCGGCCACTCCCCCGTCACGCTCTGCCATCCCAATCTTGAGTGCTGACAGTCACAGACTCAGCCAGCACAGCAGGAGGCCATTCGGCCCTCCCTTCCTGTGCTAGCTCTTGGAAAGGTCGATCCAATTAGTTCCTCCACCCGCTCCCCAACTCCTTCAGGCCCACTATCACAGTAAACTATTTATAGAACAGCACAACACAGCAGCAGGCCATTCGGCCCACTCTTCCTGTGCTAGCTCTATTCATTTGATTAGTTTGATTTGATTTCATTTATTATTGTCACGTGTATTAACATGCAGTGAAAAGTCTTGTTTCCTGCGCGCTTTACAGACAAACCATACCGTTCATAGAGAAGGAAAGGAGAGGGTGCAGAATGTAGTATTACAGTCACAGCGAGGGTGTAGAGAAAGATCAACTTAATGTGAGGTGGATCCATTCAAAAGTCTGACAGCAGCAGGGAAGAAGCTGTTCTTGAGTTGGTCGGTACAGGACCTCAGACTTTTGTATCTTTTTCCCGAAGGAAGAAGGTGGAAGAGAGAATGTCCGGGGTGTGTGGGGTCCTTAATTATCCTGGCTGCTTTTCCCGAGGCAGCGGGAAGTGTAGACAGAGTCAATGGATGGGAGGCTGGTTTGTGTGATGGATTGGGCTACATTCACGACCTTCTGTAGTGCCTTCCCCTCCTGCACCCCCCATTCTTCCCCCCACAGCCCTGTAAATCTCTCCTTTTCCAGTATCTCCCTCCTTTTGAAAGTTCCTATTGAATCTGCTTCCACCGCCCTTTCAGGCAGCGCCTTCCAGATCACAACAACTCGCAAAAAATCCATTCTCCTCATCTCCCCCTCTGGTTCTTTCCCCGATTCTCTTCAATCTGTGTCCTCCCCCCTCTAGTTCCCCACCCTCCTGACACTGGAAACACTTTCTCCTTATTCACTCTATCCAAAGGCTTCCGGATTCACAACAGCTTGATGCAATCTACCCCTTAACCTTCTCTGTCCGAGGGGAACCATCCCAGCACCCCCCCATGCTGACACTATAGTTAAGAAAGCCCCACCAACACCTCTACTTTCTCAGAAGACTAAGGAAATTTGGCATGTCCGCTACGACTCTCACCAACTTTTACAGATGTACCATAGAAAGCATTCTTTCTGGTTGTATCACAGCTTGGTCTGGGCTCCTGCTCTGCCCAAGACTGCAAGGAACTACAAAAGGTCGTGAATGTAGCCCAATCCATCACACAAACCAGCCTCCCATCCATTGACTCTGTCTACACTTCTTGCTGCCTTCATCGGCCGTGATATTGAGTTTAAAAATTGGCAAGTCATGTTGCAGCTTTATAGAACCTTAGTGAGGCCGCACTTGGAATATAGGGTTCAATTCTGGTCACCACACTACCAGAAGGATGTGGAGGTTTTGGAGAGGGTACAGAAAAGATTTACCAGGATGTTGCCCTGGTGTGGAGGGTATTAGCTATGAGGAGAGGTTGGAGAAACTTGGTTTGTTCTCACTGGAGCGACGGAGGTTGAGGGGAGACCTGATAGAAGTCTACAAGATTATGAGGGGCACGGACAGAGTGGATAGTCAGAAGCTTTTTCCCAGGGTGGAAGAGTCAATTAATAAGGGGCACAGGTTTAAGGTGCGAGGGGCAAGGTTTAAAGGAGATGTACGAGGCAGGTTTTTTACACAGAGGGTGGTGGGTGCCTGGAACTCATTGCTGGGGGAGGGAGTGGAAGCGGATATGATAGTGAGTTTTAAGGGGCATCTGGACAAATCCATGAATAGGATGGGAATAGAGGGATATGGTCCCCGGAAGGGTAGGGGGTTTTAGTTCAGACGGGGCAGCATGGTCGGTGCAGGAGGGGCCGAAGGGCCTGTTCCTGTGCTGGAATTTTCTTTGTTCTTTGACTGACCTTCCGACAGTGGGTGGAGCGTGGATTGATACTTGGGACTATGACGTTGTGGCCAGTATGGAGACATGGTTAGAACAGGGACAGGGATGTTGGCAGTTCCGGGGTATAGATGTCTCAGTAAGAGTAGGGAAGGTGGTAAAAGAGGTGGAGCAGTAGCATTGTTAACCAAGGATAGTTTAACGGCTGCTGATAAAGGCATTTTGAGGGCGATCTGCCTATTGAAGTCATATGGGCTGAAGCTGGAAATAGGAAAGGATCGGTCACGTTGTTAGGAGTTTTCTACAGGCCCCCAAATAGTAATAGCGATGTGGAGGAGGAAATGGCAAAGCAGATTATGGATGGGTGTGGAGATCACAGGGTATAGTTATCATGGGTGACTTTAACTTTCCAAATATTGATTGGAACCTTTATAGGTCGAATAGTTCAGATGGGACACTTTTTGTACAGTGTGTGCAGGAGAGTTTCCTGCACACAATATGTGGGTAAGCCGACAAGAGGTGGGACCATATTGGACTTGGTGCTGGGTAATGAACCAGGGCCAAGTGTTAGATTTGTTTGTGGGAGAGCAATTTGGAGATAGTGACCACAATTCGGTGTCCTTCATTATTGCAATAGGGTCACACGGCAGGGCAAGGTTTATAATTGGGGCAGGGGTAATTATGATGCGATTAGGCAAGAATTAGGGAGCATAAGCTGGGAGCAGAAACTGTCAGGTATGGGCACAACAAAAAGTGGAGCTTGTTCAAGGAACAAATACTGCGTGTCCTTGATAGGTATGTCCCTGGCAGGCAGGGAGGAGGAAATGGCTGAGCGCGGGAACCACGGTTCACAAAGGAGGAAAAAGGAAGCATATGTAAGGATGAGAAAACAAGGTTCAGTTGGGTTGCTTGAGTGTTACATGGTAGCTAGGAATGAGTTAAAGAAAGGGATTAGGAGAGCGAGGAGGGGGCATGAGAAGTCCTTGGTGGGTCGGATCAAGGAAAACCCTTTGGACACTAAGGGGCAATTTAGCATGGCCAATCCACCTAACCAGCACATCTTTGGACACTAAGGGACAATTTAGCATGGCCAATCCACCTAACCTGCACATCTTTGGACACTAAGGGACAATTTAGCATGGCCAATCCACCTAACCTGCACATCTTTGGACACTAAGGGACAATTTAGCATGGCCAATCCACCTAACCAGCACATCTTTGGACACTAAGGGACAATTTAGCATGGCCAATCCACCTAACCTGCACATCTTTGGACACTAAGGGACAATTTAGCATGGCCAATCCACCTAACCTGCACATCTTTGGACACTAAGGGACAATTTAGCATGGCCAATCCACCTAACCTGCACATCTTTGGACACTAAGGGACAACTTAGCATGGCCAATCCACCTAACCTGAACATCTTTGGACACCACGGGGCAATTTAGCATGGCCAATCCACCTAACCTGCACATCTTTGGACACTAAGGGACAATTTAGCATGGCCAATCCACCTAACCTGCACATCTTTGGACACTAAGGGACAACTTAGCATGGCAAATCCACCTAACCTGAACATCTTTGGACACCACGGGGCAATTTAGCATGGCCAATCCACCTAACCTGCACATCTTTGGACTGTGGGAGGAAACCAGAGGATGTGGAGGAACATAAGAACATAAGAAATAGGAGCAGGAGTAGGCCATCTGGCCCTTCGAGCCTGCCCCGCCATTCAATAAGATCATGGCTGATCTGTTGTGGCTCAGTTCCACTTTCCGGCCCTCTCCCCATAACCCTTAATCTCCTCTCTTATCAAAAACCCATCAACCCGCTTCTTGAAAATATTTAGCGAGGCAGCCTCCACCACTTCAACGGGCAGAGAATTCCAGAGATTCACCACCCTTTGAGTGAAGAAGTTCCTCCTCAACTCTGTTCTAAAACGCCCCCCCTTTATCTTGAGGCTGTGCCCCCTAGTCCTACTGTCTTTTTTGAGCGGGAAGAGTCTCTCCACATCTATCCTATCCATCCCATTCATCATCTTATACGTGTCAATGAGATCTCCCCTCATTCTTCTAAACTCCAACGAGTACAAGCCCAGTTTATTCAGCCTATCCTCATAGCTCAACCCCCTCAACTCCGGCATCAGCCTAGTAAACCTCCTCTGCACTCCCTCCAAGGCCAAAATATCTTTGCGCAGGTGCGGCGCCCAAAACTGCACACAGTACTCCAGCTGCGGCCTCACCAATGCCCTATACAGCTGCAGCAAGACCTCCCTACTTTTATATTCAATCCCCCTCGCTATGAAGGCCAGCATCCCATTCGCCTTCCTGACCACCTGCTGCACCTGCAAGCTGGGTTTTTGCGACTCATGCACAAGGACCCCGAGGTCCCTCTGCACCGTCGCCTGCTGCAGTTTTTCGCCACGTAAGTAATAGTCCTTCCTACCATTCTTCCTACCAAAGTGGACCACCTCACACTTGCCACGCAGACATGGGGAGAACGTGCAGACTCCACACAGAGAGTGATCCGAGCCAGGAGTGGAACACGGGTCCCTGGCGCCGTGAGGCAGCAGCCCGAACCATCGTGCCACCCATTCCTGAAGGGAGTGCTCGGGAATGGGATGTTATGGCTGGAATCTCTCTGCCTCACTGCAGTGCAAGTCGCTACGTGCAGGAGGGGTGCAGGATGGAACCGACAGATCCTGTATAACCAGTTAACAGCTCATTCACTTTCCGAAACGGTTTATCCCGTACACAATTGGTTTCTAACCTCCTGGCGGATTTGGAAAGGTGTTCCACACATTGTGGTTTGGACTGGGTTTGATTTGAGGAGGAGGAGATGGGTTCCTCTCAGTCTGAATAGAGATTGTGTGACCTCAGGAATTTAATGCCTAAGTAGGCGGGAGCAGCGACTCACCAAGGCTCCTTCCACAGCACCTTCCAAACCCACCACCTCTACCACCTAGAAGGACAAGGGGCAGCAGACACATGGGGAACACCACCACCTGCAAGTCCACTCACCATCCCGACTGGGAAATATATCGGCCGTTCCTTCACTGTTGCTGGGGTCAAAATCCCAGAACTCCCTCCCTAACAGCACTGTGGGTGTACCTACACCACACACGGGGACTGACTGACATCATAGAATCATAGAACCCTGCAGTGCAGAAAGAGGCCCTTCGGCCCATCGAGTCTGCACCGAACACAATCCCACCCAGGCCCTACCTCCATATTATACCCACTAATCCCTCTAACCGACGCATCCCTGGACACTAAGGGGCAATTTCAGCATGGCCAATCAACCTAACCCGCGTATCTTTGGACTGTGGGAGGAAACCGGAGCACCCGGAGGAAACCCATGCAGACACGAGGAGAATGTGCAAACTCCACACAGACAGTGACCCGAGCCGGGAATCGAACTCAGGACCCTGGAGCTAACCACTGTGCTACCGTGCCGCCAATGTCCAATCATAATCCTGGAACTCCCTCCCTAACAGCGCTGTGGATGTACCTACACCACACGGTGACTGCAGTGGGTTCAAGATGGGCGGCTCACCCACCCCCTTCTCAAGGGGCAATTAGAGATGGGTAATAAATTCAGCCCAACCAAACAAGGCCCAGATCCCGAGAATGTATAAAATAAATCGGCATCATTCTGTACACCAGTGTACCGTGGGAGTGCCGCACTGTGGGAGGGTCAGTGCCGAGGGAGCGCCGCACTGTGGGAGGGTCGGTGCCGAGGGAGCGCCGCACTGTGGGAGGGTCGGTGCCGAGGGAGCGCCGCACTGTGGGAGGGTCGGTGCTGAGGGAGCGACGCACTGTGGGAGGGTCAGTGCTGAGTGTTCATCAACCCTCCCAGCAGAGCGGAGTGGTCATTAGATCCCCAGGTAGACCAAGCCTGAGGCCTATCTCTGCTCTCACCCCCATCGCCCCCACGGCCTAGTTCAGGACCTCATCCAACCGTCTCGGGAAAATAATCTGACCAGGAAGGATTTGGGAATGTTTTTAAACACAATCCTGGTTTCTCCAAACAGAGACAGAGAAACAACAGTAAGGAAGTGATGGGAAGGCCTTTGTAAACAGGGGATTAGATCCCAGCTGAAGCACTGGGCCCAAATCCGGCCCCGCCCCCCCCCCCAAAATTTAGGAAGGATGTCAAAGCCTGGGAGAGGGTGCAGAGGGAGATTTTCTAGAATGTTCCCAGGGATGAGGGGCTTTCAGTTCACACGGAGAGACTGGGAGAAGCTGGGATCATTCCCCATGGAGCAGGGAAGGTTCAGGGGGAGATTGAATCGAGGGGTTCAGAATCAGGAAGGGTTTGGAGAGAGAGAATAAGGAGAAAGTGTTTCCCAGTGTCCGGAGGGTGGGTAACCAGAGGGAAGGGGGGACACAGATTGAAGAGAATCGGGGAAAGACCCAGACGGGGAGATGAGGAGAATGTTTTTTTGTGAGTTGTTGTGATCTGGAAGGCGCTGCCTGAAAGGGCGGTGGAAGCAGATTCATGGCAGTCCAGCGGGTTAGCACGGCGCCAGGGACCCGGGTTCACATCCCGACTCGGGTCTCTGTCTGTGTGGAGTCTGCACGTTCTCCCCGTGTCTGCATGGGTTTCCTCCCACAGTCCGAGAGATGTGCTGGTTAGGGTGCATTGGCCGTGCTAAATTCTCCCTCAGTGTAACCCGAACAGGAGTGCGGCGACAAGGGGATTTTCACAGTAACTTCATTGCAGTGTTAATGTCAGCCTTACTCGTGACGTGAATAAATAAACTTCCAAAATAGGGACTATCGAAAGGAGGAGTGGGAGAAATACTCAAAGTGCAGAACTTTGCGGGGAGAAGGAGGCGCTGACCTGTTTGCTGTTTTGAAACGTAAGTCTATATTCTGGGTCCATGTGTGAAATGGGACTCAGACCCAGAGCTTTCTGACTGGGAGATGGGACAACTTATCTTTAATTTAAACTGATTTATTAATGTCACAAGTCGGCTTACATTAACACTGCAATGAAGTTACTGTGAAAATCCCCCACTGGAGCACCGATGGCACCACTCACACCTTAGACCGTCTTCCACCTACAACTAAAAAGGATCATGAATGTAGCCCAATCCATCACGCAAACCAGCCTCCCACCCACTGACTCTGTCTACACTTCCCACTGCCTCAGGGAAAAGCAGCCGGTATAATTAAGGACCCCACGCACCCCGGACATTCTCTCTTCCACCTTCTTCCATCGGGAAAAAGATAGAAAAGTCTGAGGTCCCGTACCGACCGACTCAAGAACAGCTTCTTCCCTGCTGCTGTCAGACTTTTGAATGGACCTACCTGGCATTAAGCTGATCTTTCTCTACACCCTCGCTGTGACTGTAACACTACATTCTGCACCCTCTCCTTTCCTTCTCTATGAACGGTGTGCTTTGTCTGCATAGCCCGCAAGAAGCAAGACTTTTCGCTGTATGTTAATACACGTGACAATAATAAATCAAATCAAAGATCCACAGCTGTGAACTGTTATAACTCAGCTTTTAATTACTAAGGCGCGTTAACTGCCCTGCAATTTTTCAGGAATTTATCAACGATGTGTAGCATGGTGGGTACCGCCTGTCAGGTGTTGGAGAACGGGTGGTTAGCGCTTGTGCAATGAGATGGAATTTAGATTAACAATCAGATAGGCCCTAGCAAAAAAACAAGCCAGAACAAAACATCAAGGGCCAGTCAAAAAGCGGAGGTTTATTTTTACAAAGAATTGCATGCTGTCAACAAACCGGTTCTCCCACTGCATCATCCTGTTCACCCATCAACACATCCCCCTCCCAGGCTATGATACTGTGGGCACGGCGCTGTGAGATTCTCATTCTCATCACTCCAGCCTATTCCACTGAGAGTCAGTGTGTGTGTGGGACCCGTACCCCAGTGAGAGTCAGTGTGTGTGTGGGACCCGTACCCGAGTGAGAGTCAGTGTGTGTGTGGGACCCGTACCCCAGTGAGAGTCAGTGTGTGTGTGTGGGACCCGTACCCCAGTGAGAGTCAGTGTGTGTGGGACCCGTACCCCAGTGAGAGTCAGTGTGTGTGTGTGTGTGTGTGACCCGTACCCCAGTGAGAGTCAGTGTGTGCGGGACCCGTACCCCAGTGAGAGTCAGTGTGTGTGTGGGACCCGTACCCCAGTGAGAGTCAGTGTGTGTGTGGGACCCGTACCCCAGTGAGAGTCAGTGTGTGTGTGGGACCGGACCCCAGGGAGAGTCAGTGTGTGTGGGACCCGTACCCCAGTGAGAGTCAGTGTGTGTGGGACCCGTACCCCAGTGAGAGTCAGTGTGTGTGTGGGACCCGTACCCCAGTGAGAGTCAGTGTGTGTGTGGGACCCGTACCCCAGTGAGAGTCAGTGTGTGTGGGACCTGTACCCCAGTGAGAGTCAGTGTGTGTGGGACCCGTACCCCAGTGAAAGTCAGTGTGTGTGTGTGTGGGACCCGTACCCCAGTGAGAGTCAGTGTGTGTGGGACCCGTACCTCAGTGACAGTCAGTGTGTGTGTGGGACCCGTATCCCAGTGAGAGTCAGTGTGTGTGTAGGACCCATACCCCAGTGAGGGTCAGTGTGTGTGGGACCCGTACCCCAGTGAGAGTCAGTGTGTGTGTAGGACCCATACCCCAGTGAGAGTCAGTGTGTGTGGGACCCGTACCCCAGTGAGAGTCAGTGTGTGTGTGTGTGTGTGACCCGTACCCCAGTGAGAGTCAGTGTGTGCGGGACCCATACCCCAGTGAGAGTCAGTGTGTGTGTGGGACCCGTATCCCAGTGAGAGTCAGTGTGTGTGTGGGACCCGTACCCCAGTGAGAGTCAGTGTGTTTGGGACCCGTACCCCAGTGAGAGTCAGTGTGTGTGGGACCCGTACCCCAGTGAGGGTCAGTGTGTGTGGGACCCGTACCCCAGTGAGAGTCAGTGTGTGTGTGGAACCCGTACCCCAGTGAGAGTCAGTGTGTGTGGGACCCGTACCCCAGTGAGAGTCAGTGTGTGTGTGGGACCCGTACCCCAGTGAGAGTCAGTGTGTGTGGGACCCGTACCCCAGTAAGAGTCAGTGTGTGTGGGACCCGTACCCCAGTGAGAGTCAGTGTGTGTGTGGGACCCGTACCCCAGTGAGAGTCAGTGTGTGTGTGGGACCCGTACCCCAGTGAGAGTCAGTGTGTGTGTGGGACCTGTACCCCAGTGAGAGTCAGTGTGTGTGGGACCCGTACCCCAGTGAGAGTCAGTGTGTGTGTGGGACCCGTACCCCAGTGAGAGTCAGTGTGTGTGTGTGGGACCCGTACCCCAGTGAGAGTCAGTGTGTGTGTGGAACCCGTACCCCAGTGAGAGTCAGTGTGTGTGGGACCCGTACCCCAGTGAGAGTCAGTGTGTGTGTGGGACCCGTACCCCAGTGAGAGTCAGTGTGTGTGGGACCCGTACCCCAGTGAGAGTCAGTGTGTGTGGGACCCGTACCCCAGTGAGAGTCAGTGTGTGTGTGGGACCCGTACCCCAGTGAGAGTCAGTGTGTGTGTGGGACCCGTACCCCAGTGAGAGTCAGTGTGTGTGTGGGACCCGTACCCCAGTGAGAGTCAGTGTGTTTGGGACCCGTACCCCAGTGAGAGTCAGTGTGTGTGTGGGACCCGTACCCCAGTGAGAGTCAGTGTGTGTGAGACCCGTACCCCAGTGAGAGTCAGTGTGTGTGTGGGACCCGTACCCCAGTGAGAGTCAGTGTGTGTGTGGGACCCGTACCCAGTGAGAGTCAGTGTGTGTGTGTGGGACCCGTACCCCAGTGAGAGTCAGTGTGTGTGTGGAACCTGTACCCCAGTGAGAGTCAGTGTGTGTGGGACCCGTACCCCAGTGAGAGTCAGTGTGTGTGTGGGACCCGTACCCCAGTGAGAGTCAGTGTGTGTGTGGGACCCGTACCCCAGTGAGAGTCAGTGTGTGTGTGTGGGACCCGTACCCCAGTGAGAGTCAGTGTGTGTGTGGGACCCGTACCCCAGTGAGAGTCAGTGTGTGTGGGACCCGTACCCCAGTGAGAGTCAGTGTGTGTGGGACCCGTACCCCAGTGAGAGTCAGTGTGTGTGGGACCCGTACCCCAGTGAGAGTCAGTGTGTGTGTGGGACCCGTACCCCAGTGAGAGTCAGTGTGTGTGGGACCCGTACCCCAGTGAGAGTCAGTGTGTGTGGGACCCGTACCCCAGTGAGAGTCAGTGTGTGTGGGACCCGTACCCCAGTGAGAGTCAGTGTGTGTGTGGGACCCGTACCCCAGTGAGAGTCAGTGTGTGTGTGGGACCCGTACCCCAGTGAGAGTCAGTGTGTGTGGGACCCGTACCCCAGTGAGAGTCAGTGTGTGTGTGGGACCCGTACCCCAGTGAGAGTCAGTGTGTGTGTGGGACCCGTACCCCAGTGAGAGTCAGTGTGTGTGTGGGACCCGTACCCCAGTGAGAGTCAGTGTGTGTGTGGGACCCGTACCCCAGTGAGAGTCAGTGTGTGTGGGACCCGTACCCCAGTGAGAGTCAGTGTGTGTGTGGGACCCGTACCCCAGTGAGAGTCAGTGTGTGTGTGGGACCCGTACCCCAGTGAGAGTCAGTGTGTGTGTGGGACCCGTACCCCAGTGAGAGTCAGTGTGTGTGTGGGGTGTGTACAGTTATGATCCCAGTTGAAAGAGAAATCTGCTATTTCTGGGAATACTGCCCCTCCTTAATTACACTGCGAGTGTAACGTGGCAGTTTGTGTTCCGTTAGTGAATCATTATCCAACTGTCTAGCTCCACACTAACGGTCCTTGGAACAAAGGTCATAATTATTGTATTTTATTCCAAGGAAGAAAGGTGTTGCTTTCATCGCCAGGACAACCAGAGTAACCCCTTCCCAACCAAAGACAGCAGCTCGGGACCAGCTCCCTGCACCCTCCACCGCCCCCACCTTCCCCTCTACCCCCAGTACAGCCCAAAGTGAAACACAGACTCCCCTACCTCTCCATAACCTCCTCAGCCACTACACACCCCCTCCCTATCTCTGTAACCCCCTCCCGCCCCTACACCCCCTCCCTATCTCTGTAACCTCCTCGAGCCCCTACACTCCCTCCCTATCTCTGTAGCCCCCTCCCGCCCCTACACCCCCTCCCTATCTCTGTAACCCCCTCCAGCCCCTACACCCCCTCCCTATCTCTGTAACCTCCTCCAGCCCCTACACCCCCTCCCTATCTCTGTAACCTCCTCCAGCCCCTACACCCCCTACCTATCTCTGTAACCTCCTCCAGCCCCTACACCCCCTCTCCCTATCTCTGTAACCCCCTCCCACCCCTACACCCCCTCTCCCTATCTCTGTAACCCCCTCCCACCCCTACACCCCCTCCCTATCTCTGTAACCTCCTCCAGCCCCTACACTCCCTCCCTATCTCTGTAACCTCCTCCAGCCCCTAGACCCCCTCCCTATCTCTGTAACCTCCTCCAGCCCCTACACCCTATCTCTGTAACCTCCTCCAGTCCCTACACCCCCTCCCTATCTCTGTAACCTCCTCCAGCCCCTACACCCCCTCCTTATCTCTGTAACCTCCCCCAGCCCCTACACTCCCTCCCTATCTCTGTAACCTCCTCCAGCCCCTACACCCCCTCCCTATCTCTGTAACCTCCTCCAGCCCCTACACCCCCTCCCTATCTCTGTAACCTCCTCCAGTCCCTACACCCCCCTCCCTATCTCTGTAACCTCCTCCAGCCCCTACACACCCCTCCCTATCTCTGTAACCTCCTCCAGCCCCTACAGCCATTCCCACATACACTAATTAACTCCAGCATAATTAAGGACCCCACACACCCCGGACATTCTCTCTTCCACCTTCTTCCGTTGGGGAAAAAGATACAAAAGTCTGAGGTCCCGTACCGACCGACTCAAGAACAGCTTCTTCCCTGCTGCTGTCAGACTTTTGAATGGACCTACCTCACATCAAGTTGATCTTTCTCTACACCCTCGCTGTGACTGTAACACTACATTCTGCACTCTCTCCTTTCCTTCTCTATGAACGGTATGCCTTGTCTGTATAGCGTGCAAGAAACAATACTTTTCACTGTATCCCAATACATGTGACAATAATAAATCAAATCAAGCAAGGTGGGGGCTGTAAACTGTGAAGCGGACGTAAGGAGCCCGCAGAGGGACATGGCCAGGTTCAGTGAGCGGGCAATGATTTGTCAGATGGAGTATAACGTGGGGAAATGTGTCCACTCTGGGAACAAGAATAGCAAAGCAGTGGCTGACTGGAATGGAGAGAGATTGGGGAACTCCAAGGTACAGAGGGATCTGGGCGTCCCGGGACATGAATCAGGAAAAGTTAGCCTGCAGCGACAGCCAGCGATTAGGAAGGCAAATGGAACATTGTTTATCACCTGGGGAATGGAATGTAAAAGTCGGGAAGTCTTGCTCCAGCTACACGGGGCACTCGTGAGACCACATCTGGAACACCGTGCGCAGTTTGAGTCTCTTTATTTTAGTCGGGATATAAACTGGATGAGAAATAGTTAAGAACCCTTCAGAGTGTTGATAGGCAGAGGGATCTGGGTGTACAGGTACACAGGTCACTGAAAGTGGCAATGCAGGTGGAGAAGGGAGTCAAGAAGGCATACGGCATGCTTGCCTTCATCGGCTGGGGCACTGAGTTTAAAAATTGGCAAGTCATGTTGCAGCTTTATAGAACCTTAGTTAGGCTGCACTTGGAATATAGGGTTCAATTCTGGTCACCACACTACCAGAAGGATGTGGAGGCTTTGGAGAGGGGACAGAAAAGATTTACCAGGATGTTGCCCTGGTATGGAGGGCATTAGCTATGAGGAGAGGTTGGAGAAACTTGGCTTGTTCTCACTGGAGGTTGAGGGGAGACCTGATAGAAGTCTACAAGATTATGAGAGGCACGGACAGAGTGGATAGTCAGAAGCTTTTTCCCCAGGGTGGAAGAGTCAATTACTAGGGGGGGGGCACAGGGTTAAGGTGCGAGGGGCAAGGTTTAAAGGAGATGTACGAGGCAGATTTTTTACACAGAGGGTGGTGGGTGCCTGGAACTCGCTGCCGGGGGAGGGAGTGGAAGCGGATACGATAGTGAGTTTTAAGGGGCGTCTGGACAAATCCATGAATAGGATGGGAATAGAGGGATACGGTCCCCGGAAGGGTAGGGGGTTTTAGTTCAGACGGGGCAGCATGGTCGGTGCAGGAGGGGCCGAAGGGCCTGTTCCTCTGCTGGAATTGTCTTCGTTCGGAGAAGCTGCACTCGACAGATCCTTTCAATTTCTGTTGTTTGAGTTAAAGGTACCGCTGGACTTTCTGGAACAACTCTCACTGAGACCGGGGCGTTCCGTCATTAAACAGATGGGTGTTGACTTTGTTATGGGGAAATCCCAATCATGGGAAAGTTACCTTTGAATTTGACAGATCATCGAATCTCTACAGGAAGCCATTCGGCCCATCGAGTCTGCACCGACAACAATCCTAGCCCTACCCCCTGTAACCTCACATATTTACCTGCTCATTCCTCCAGCATCCCGGGACACTACGGGACAGTTTAGCACAGCCAGCGCTAAATGGAGAAGAACACGCAAAGTTAAAGGCCACCAACTTACTGGAAATCACACGGCTGGGGCAAGTTTTAAGTGTGGAACTTGCTGGTTTTCAAGTTGTTCCTTTTGGGGAATAAACTGAGAAGGAAGGTTATCCATCCTGACTCTCCCTCGCTGCCTCAGCCTTGCCTGAAATATATATATACATATATATGTTCTCCTCCCGGCTAAAATCCCATTGAATGGAACTGCCAGAAATCCACTGGGGCCATCGGCTTGTTGTTGTCATGTGAGGGAACATCAGATCGACAGCGTTGAAACCATACGAGCTTTATCCTTTGTTTTCATAAAGTCCAGTGCTGCAGAGAGACCCTATCAGTTAGTTCTTTGTTTGTCTGTGTGTGTATGTGTGTGTGTGTGTGTGTGTGTGTGCGCGCGCGCGCGCATGCATACATGCATGCTGAGAACATTTTTAAGAACAGGAAGGTAGTTATACTTCCAGAGTGCAATTATGTGTTACCGAGTTCTTGCAACTTGTTGAAAAAAGTTTTGTTTATAACCACCATTCTGAGATTTTCCAGCATTTTCTGTTTTTAAGAGAATTCTCTGTGTTGCCTCCTGATTGGCGCTGGCCGATCCCAGTGCATCGTGGACAATTGTTGTAAGAAAGATGATGCAACTCAACTGCAATTGGGATTTTCTACTCACACAGTATCTCTCCACCCTAACTCCCTGCTGAGACAATAGCACCTTCCATACTCCTCCAATTCCAGCCTCTTGACTATGCCCCGATTCCCATCGCTCCATCATTAGCAGCTGTGCCTTCAGCTGCCTGGGGGCCCTAAGCTTTTCCCTCCCTAAACGTCTCAACCTCTGTCTGTCTCTCTCTATCTCTCTCCCTTTCTCTCTCTCTGTCTTTCTTTGTCTCTTTCTTCTGTCCCTGTCTCTCCCTTTCTGTTTCTCTTTCTGTTATCCTCTTTCTCTCTCTCCTCACTCTCTCTCGCTCCTCACTCTCTGTTTCTCTCCCTTTCTCTGTCTCTCTCTCTCTCTGTCTCTCTTTGTCCCTCTTTCTCAGCCCCTCTCTCTCTGTCTTCTCTCACTCTTTGTTGCCTTCTGTCTCTCTTCATCCTCTCTCTCTCTCTGTCTGTCTCTCTGTCTTTCTCTCTCTTTCTCCCCCCCCCTTCATTCTCTCTCTCTCTGTCTTTCTCTTTCTCTCTCCCCCCCCCTCTCTGTCTCTACTTTAAGATGCTCCTTAAATCTGCCCTCTTTGATTGAGCTTTTGCTCGCCTGTCCCTGATATCTCCGAGCGTGGCTGGGGGTCACAGTCTGTCTGACTGACGCTGCCCTGTCTGGTGTGAGTTACTGAGTTCAGTTGTTGCCTGGCCCATCCCCACGGTAAACCCTTTACAGTTACCCTTTGGCATGGCACAGGGTGGCACCAGTGACTTTACACTTGTTCTCAGCATTTCCCTCCAGCACTGGGATCACCAGTAACCACCCGGGATTCATCCCAACTCCGTCTAACCCAAAAACTGGGAATGATTGCTGATATTGCCGAACTGTAACCCCTTCATCCTGAACAACCGCACCCTGGACTCCAATCACCTTGTCCTCACTCATCGCCGCAGCACTGTCCTCACTGTACAACAGGAGGCCATTCAGCCCCTCTCCCCCAGCCTGTTACACAGGAGCAGGAGGCCATTGAGCCCCTCTACCCCAGCCTGTTACACAGGGACAGGAGGAAGCCATTCAGCCCCTCGAGCTTATTACCAAGGAACAAGAGGAGGCCATTCGATCTAAATCTTCCTCTGTGAGTCGCTTTTTTTCTCTCAGTGGTATCGGGGAGGTGTATTTCTGAATGACTTTTTCGATCTGGCTCCAGATTGGATCTGGGATGAAATCGCACTTGCCCCGCACAGAACTCCAACTTCCAGCCACTCATTCAATCTGTCAGACAACTCTCCAGCCAGGATCCAGTGCTACAGTGAGAGTCCAGTGCTCCAGCGAGGATCCAGTGCCCCAGCATGTATCCAGTGATCCAGCAACAGTCTAGTGCTCCAGCGAGTGGCCAGATCTACTGTGAGAGTCCAATGCGCCAGCGGGAGTCCAGTGCTCCAGTGAGTGATCAGTTCTACAGTGAGTCCAGTGCTCCAGTGAGTTTCCAATGCTCCAGTGAGTGACCAGTGCTCCAGCGAGAGTCCAGGGCTCCAGCAAGTGGCCAGTGCTCCCATGAAAGTCCAGTGCTCCAGCAAGGGTCCAGTGCTCCAGCAAGGGTCCAGTGCTCCAGCAAGGGTCCAGTACCTCAGCAAAGGTCCAGTGCTCTTGTGAGAGTCCAGTGCTCCAATGAGAGTCCATTGCTCCAGAGTCCAGTTCTCCAGCAAGAGTCCACTGCTCCAGCGAGGATCCGGTGCTCCAGCGAGGATTCAGGGCTCCAGCAAGGATTCAGGGCACCAGTGAGGATCCAGTGCTCCAGCAAGGATGCAGGGCACCAGCGAGAGTCCAGTGCTCCAGCGAGGATCCAGTGTTCCAGCGAGGATCCAGTGCTCCAGCGAGGATTCAGGGCACCAGCAAGGATTCAGGGCACCAGTGAGGATCCAGTGCTCCAGCAAGGATGCAGGGCACCAGCGAGAGTCCAGTGCTCCAGCGAGGATGCGGGGCACCAGCAAGGATTCAGGGCACCAGTGAGGATCCAGTGCTCCAGCGAGGATTCAGGGCACCAGCAAGGATTCAGGGCACCAGTGAGGATCCAGTGCTCCAGCAAGGATGCAGGGCACCAGCGAGAGTCCAGTGCTCCAGCGAGGATCCAGTGTTCCAGCGAGGATCCAGTGCTCCAGCGAGGATTCAGGGCACCAGCAAGGATTCAGGGCACCAGTGAGGATCCAGTGCTCCAGCAAGGATGCAGGGCACCAGCGAGAGTCCAGTGCTCCAGCGAGGATGCGGGGCACCAGCAAGGATTCAGGGCACCAGTGAGGATCCAGTGCTCCAGCGAGGATTCAGGGCACCAGCAAGGATTCAGGGCACCAGTGAGGATCCAGTGCTCCAGCAAGGATGCAGGGCACCAGCGAGAGTCCAGTGCTCCAGCGAGGATCCAGTGTTCCAGCGAGGATCCAGTGCTCCAGCGAGGATTCAGGGCACCAGCAAGGATTCAGGGCACCAGTGAGGATCCAGTGCTCCAGCGAGGATGCGGGGCACCAGCGAGAGTCCAGTGCACCAGCGAGACGCTAGATCATTCTGGGACAAAGGGTTGAGATGGGGACACGATGGGATTTTGGAAAGCCCCGTTATTGACGGGGAACTGGGTTGTCCACATTCCGATAGGAGTGTGTAAATCAGCTGATAGAAAACGCTTCCCGAAGTTCAGGTTGGGTTAGTTTTTCTCGGGTGGAATGTGTGAACAACATCAGCTGAAGGGTGACTCCAACCTTCCCAGCGTTCCACCCTGACCGCTCACTCCCGATGCTGTAGGTTGAGTGCTGAGGGAGCGCCGCACTGTGGGAGGGTCAGTGCTGAGGGAGCGCCGCACTGGGGGAGGGTCGGTGCTGAGGGAGCGCCGCACTGTGGGAGGGTCGGTGCCGAGGGAGCGCCGCACTGTGGGAGGGTCAGTGCTGAGGGAGCGCCGCACTGTGGGAGGGTCGGTGCCGAGAGAGCGCCGCACTGTGGGAGGGTCGGTGCCGAGGGAGCGCCGCACTGTGGGAGGGTCGGTGCCGAGGGAGTGCCGCACTGTGGGAGGGTCGGTGCCGAGGGAGCGCCGCACTGTGGGAGGGTCGGTGCCGAGGGAGCGCCGCACTGTGGGAGGGTCGGTGCCGAGGGAGCGCCGCACTGTGGGAGGGTCGGTGCTGAGGGAGCGCCGCACTGTGGGAGGGTCGGTGCTGAGGGAGGGCCGCACTGTGGGAGGGTCGGTGCTGAGGGAGCGCCGCACTGTGGGAGGGTCGGTGCTGAGGGAGGGCCGCACTGTGGGAGGGTCGGTGCTGAGGGAGCGCCGCACTGTGGGAGGGTCGGTGCTGAGGGAGCGCCGCACTGTGGGAGGGTCGGTGCCGAGGGAGCGCCGCACTGTGGGAGGGTCAGTTCTGAGGGAGCGCCGCACTGTCGGGGGGGCGGCGGGGGGAACTCCCCGGTGTCCTGGGGCCAATATTTCTCCCTCTAACCGACATCAGTCAAACCAGCTGATCCGGGTGGTGATCACATTGCTGTGTGTGTGGGATCTTGCTGTGTGTAATTTGGCTGCTGCCTTTCCGACAATCACGAGCTGACATTTTTCCTGTTTGCTTTGAACAGGTTTGACGTGACATCAGTTGCTGTCCTTTGAGCTGTTTTACTCTCGAATGCTATCGTCTGTCATTGTTCTCGATCACCGTCACCTCCTGCCTCTCACTGTTCCACTCACACACACACACAGTCACATTCGCCGCGAGCGAAGACATTTATCAACTGGCTCCATTATCAAAGCACAGAACAGGGAACAGGCCCTTCGAGCCTGTGCTGGTCCTGGTGGCACAGCGGGTCAGCACTGCTGCCTCACGGGACCCGGCTTCGATTCCCAGCTTGTCTGTGTGGAGTCTGCACATTCTCCCCATGTCTGCGTGGGTTTCCTCCCACAGTCTGAAAGACGTGCTGGGTTAGGGTGCTAAATTCTCCCTCAGTGTAACCCGAACAGGAGTGCGGCGACTGGGGGATTTTTCACAGTAACTTCACTGTAGTGTTAATGTAAGCCTTACTTGTGACAGTAATGAATAAACTTCACTTTTAATTCACTGACTGAAAAAAACACCTTCTGCCCTCACTCGGTCTGTATCTATTCCCTCCCGAATTCATGTAGCCATCCAGATGCCTCTGCAAACAATACCACAGTGTAGAAGAGGCCCTTCAGCCCATCGAGTCTGCGCTGACACTAATCCCACTCGCCAGCCTGTGGTCCATAGCCCTGAATGTTATGATGTGCCAAGTGCTCATCCAGGTACTTTGTAAAGGATGTGGGACATCCCGCCTCCCAGACAGGGCATTCCAGACCCTCACCACCCTCTGGGTAAAGAAAGGTTTTCCTCAAATCCCCCCCTCGATTTCCCACCCCTCACTTTTAACCCGTGTCCCCGTGTAACTGACTCTTCAACTAAGGGGGTACAGCTGCCCCCTGTCCACCCTGTCCCTGCCCCTCATAATCTTGAGCACCTCGATCAGGACACCCCCCTCAGTCCTCTCTGCTCTGGAGAAAACAACCCAAGCCTATCCAACCTCTCTTCATAACTCAAACGCTCCATCCCAGGCAGCATCCTGGTGAATCTCTCCTCTGCACCCCACACTCTTCCTGTAATGTGGAGACCAGAACTGTACACAGTGCTCCAGCTGTGGCCTCACTAAAGTTCGATACAACTCCATCACGACCTCTCTGCTTCTGTGATCCATTCCCCCATGGTTAAAGGCAAGTTGCCTTTTTCAGCACCCTACAGACCCGCCTTTTCCACCTTCTGAAATGTTGCGAATGTGCCTGTTTCCACTGGCAATGCTCACAAAAAGTCTCGCAAAACTCGTGAATGTAGCCCAATCCATCAACAAACCAGCCTCCCGTCCATTGACTCTGTCTACACTTCCCGCTGCCCCGGGGAAAAGCAGCCGGCATAATTAAGGACCCCCCGACGCACCCCGGACATTCTCTCTCCCACCTTCTTCCGTCGGGAAAAAGATACGAAAGTCTGAGATCCCGTACCGGCCGACTCAAGAACAGCTTCTTCCCTGCTGCTGTCAGACTTTTGAATGGACCTACCTCGCGTTAAGTTGATCTTTCTCTACACCCTCGCTGTGACTGTAACACTACATTCTGCACCCTCTCCTTTCCTTCTCTATGAATGGTATGCTTTGTCTGTATAGTGTGCAAGAAACAATACTTTTCACTGTATCCCAACACATGTGACAATAGTAAATGAGGTGACTGGGAAGTGCTGGATATAAATATTACAGACTCACAGCTCATTCTGTCTGCTGTGAGTAGGGTTACATTCCCAGCCATACTCCCACCCAACCTCTCTCTCTCCCTCCCCAAACCCTTCTTTGCCCCCCACTTTCTTGCCCTCCTTCCCCCCCCCCATTCTCCTCCTCCCCCTCTCATCCCACAGCCGGCCCCCCATTCTCTCCCCCTGCCCCCCCCTTAGAACGTGGAACAGGGCAGCACAGGAACAGGCCATTCCGTCCGCAATGTTGTCCCAAACACGATGCCCAAATTAAACTAATCCCTTCTGCCTTCCCTAAAGTTCATTTACTAGTGTCACAAGTTCATGACTCACCAGTAAGGCTTACATTAACACTGCAATGAAGTTGCTGTGAAAATCCCCTAGTTGCCCACACTCCGGCTCCTGGACCTGAGGGAGAATTTAGCACGGCCCAATGCACCCTAACCAGCACGTCTGTCAGACTGTGAGAGGAAACCAGAGCACCCGGAGGAAACCCACCCAGGCACGGGGAGAATGTGCAGACTCTGCACAGACAGCGATCCAAGCTGGGAATCGAACCTGGGTCGCTGGCGCTGTGAGGTGGCTGTGCTAACCCACTGTGCTACCGTGCATGTGGAATGAGCTGAAGGATATCCCCTCCCCCGCGCCGCATCTCCAACATGCTGAGTATTTCCAGCCTGTTCCACATTCATTTCAGATTTCCGACACCTTCCTTGCTGTGTGTGTGAGGGAGAGTGTGTGTGTGTGAGAGTGTGTGTGTGTGTGAGTGTGTGTGAGGGAGAGTGTGTGTGTCAGAGAGAGTGTGTGTGTGTGAGAGAGTGTGTGTGTGAGAGTGTGTGTGAGGGAGAGTGTGTGAGAGAGAGAGTGTGTGTGAGGGAGAGTGTGTGAGAGAGAGAGTGTGTGTGAGAGTGTGTGTGTGAGACAGTGTGTGTGAGAGAGAATGTGTGTGAGGGAGAGTGTGTGTGTGAGAGAATGTGTGAGAGAGAGTGTGTGTGAGAGAGAGTGTGTGAGAGAGAGTGTGTGTGTGAGAGAATGTGTGAGAGAGAGTGTGTGAGAGAGAGAGAGTGTGTGTGTGAGAGAGAGTGTGTGAAAGAGAGTGTGTGAGTGTGAGAGAGAGAGTGTGTGTGTGAGAGAGAGAGTGTGTGAGAGAGAGAGTGTGAGAGAGAGTGTGTGAGAGAGAGAGAGTGTGAGAGAGAGTGTGAGAGAGAGAGTGTGTGAGAGAGAGAGTGTGAGAGAGAGTGTGTGTGTGAGAGAGAGTGTGAGAGTGTGTGAGAGTGTGTGAAAGAGAGTGTGTGAGTGTGTGTGTGAGAGAGAGAGTGTGTGTGTGAGAGAGAGAGAGTGAGAGAGAGAGAGTGTGAGAGAGAGAGTGTGTGTGAGAGAGTGTGTGAGAGAGAGAGTATGTGAGAGAGTGTGTGTGAGGGACAGTGTGTGTGAGAGAGTGTGGTAATATTTTGCTAC
The DNA here is from genome assembly GCF_965287045.1 of Carcharhinus amblyrhynchos. NCBI lineage: Eukaryota > Metazoa > Chordata > Chondrichthyes > Carcharhiniformes > Carcharhinidae > Carcharhinus > Carcharhinus amblyrhynchos. The sequence goes on along the minus strand of NW_027649827.1, from coordinate 651,102 downwards.
CCAGGGAGCGGCTGTCAAAGTCCCCACTGTCCACCCGCCGGAAGCAGTGATAAAAAGTGCAAGATGCCCAGATATGGGACAGTGTGCGACATGCTGCCACCTCCTGGGCTTTGGAGGAACTGTCCCTTCATTCTCCCCCCACTCCCCCCATGGGAGTGAGTCCCACATTCTCCCCCACTCCCCCCGTGGGAGTGAGTCCCACATTCTCCCCCACTCCCCCCGTGGGAGCGAGTAGAGGTTGACAGTATAGAATGAGAATAAGAGAGAATTAGAGAGTGTGCCGGTGAAAGCTGACAAGAAGTTGCCTCCCTCCAGCGCCAACTTGGAAAAAATAGAGTGTGTAGGTTAGGTGGATTGGCCATGCTAAATTGTCCCTTAGTGTCCAAAGATGTGCGGGTTAGGCGGATTGGCCATGCTAAATTGCCCCTTAGTATAGGGGGACTAGCAGGGTAAATGCATGGGGTTATGGGGATTGGGCCTGGGTGGGATGCAGACTCAATGGGCCAAATGGCCTCCTTCTGCACTGCAGACGTTCTATGATTTGGACACCCTAGCTGTGACTGCAACACTACATTCTGCACTCTCTCTCCTTTCCTTCTCTATGAACGGTATGCTTTGTCTGTTAATACATAGAACAAAGAACAACCCAGCACGGGAAACAGGCCCTTCGGCCCAACGAGCCCGCGCCGCCGCATCCTCCCACACCTACCCCGCCCTGTGTGTATGCGAGTGGAACCCCTAATGTAGCCAGATTCAGGGGAGAATAGTGTCAATTTGGTAAACCAATCAGCCTAAGAGCACATCTTTGGGGTCTGGGAGGAAACCGGAGCGCCCGGAGGAAACCCACGCAACCACAGGGAGAATGCACAAACTCCCACAGACACAGGCCCAAATCCATGTATCTGCACAGCTAGCAGTGCTAGTCACTGAGCTGTTGCGGCGCCCGTCTACCGGTCCAGGATCAAACACACACACCGACACCAAGTACTAGGCCACTCCCGGAACCTCCAAGAGCAGCCCACGCACGACCCACCGTGTGCATGCCCCTCGTTTGACAAAATCAGATCAGAGAGAACGAGGAAGTTGTGAAGAAATGGCGCTGGATTGAGTGAGGTTGGAGGTGAGGAGAGGATGGAGGGTTGAGTGAGAATGGGGGCAGTGGGCATGGAGTGAGAATCTAACAGGCACTGGGGATTCAGTTGTATGGAAGATTAGAAAATCGATGTTAAAGGAGAAGGTAGAACAAAGAACAAGACAGCAGAGGAACAGACCCTTCGGCCCTCTAAGCCTGTACTGACCATGTGTTCCTAACTAGACCATCCGTTTGTATCCCTCTGCTCATGTTGCATACAGATAAGTCTTAAATGATTCTAGTGTGTCTGCCTCAACCACCTTGCTTGGTAGTGTATTCCAGGCCCCCCACCGTCCCTGCATGTCTGTATTGCCTTGCCCCCAACAAATTGCAGGTTAATGGAGCTGAGGGCGCAGGAGGTCTATGGTCTTATGGGATAAGGCTCTCCCCAGTTAGTGCAGAATTTCCTCCCCTCCGCCCTCCGGCACTGCTCCCATCTCTCCCAGTGCAGTACCTCCTCCCCTTCGCCTGGTGGCACTGCGGCCACCGCTTCCCAATGCAGTGTCTCCTCCCCTCCGCCTGATGGCACTACTGCCAACTCCTCCCAGTGCAGTACCTCCTCGCCTCCGCCCTGTGGCGCTGCACCCACCTCCTCCCAGTGCAGTACCTCCTCCCGGCCGCCCGATGGCGCCGCGCCCACCCCTTCCCTATGCAGTACCTCCTCCCCTCCGCCTGGTGGCGCGGCTTGCTGCGGTTTCCAATCAGGCAGTGGGCTGGCCAGCTATACCAGGCTGTTTAGTCAATAGGGGTTGGAGAAGGGAAGGTGAAGGGTTTTTTGGAGGGAAGGGAGCGAGGCGGGGGGGTAACCCTCCCGTTTCCCCGGGGTTTCTGGTGATTTTGTCTCAGGCGGAGCCGCGGCCGCCTCTCCGCTCCGCCAGGACCCTGAGGAGACAAGATGGCGGCGGCGCCTCGTTGAAAAAATTCCGGCGGCGGCGGAGAAAGCGAGAGAGCGCGGGCCCCGGGCGCTAAACCCCCTCCCTCCAGCCCGCTCCCGTCTCCCCAGTCCGGCAGCAGCAGCATGGAGGTGATTGAGGGCTGCCGCCTCCCCGTCCTCAGGAGGAACCAGGAGAACGAGGACGAGTGGCGTGAGTGTCCAAGATGGCGGCGGAGCCGGCTGGAGAAGGAGCCCCATCCTCGTGCAGTACCTCCTCCCGGCCGCGCGGTGGCGCTGCTTTCCCATCCTCCCAGTGCAACACATCCTCCCTACCGCTTGGTGGCGCTGCTTTCAACTCCTCCCGGTGCAGTACCTTCTCCAGACCGCCTGGTGGCGCTGTTTCCCCTCCTTCCAGTGCAGTGCCCCCTCCTGGCCGTCAGGTGGCGCCGCCCCCCGCTTCCTAATGCAGTACTTGCTCTAGACCGCCTGGTGGCGCTGCTTCCCACTCCTTCCAATGCAGTACACCCTGCCGACCGCCCGGTGGTGCTGCTCGTCCCCAATGCATTTTTAAAATATATTAATGTCACCAGGTAGGCTTACATTAACACTGCAATGAAGTTACTGTGAAAATCGCCCAGTCACCACGTTCCGGCATCTGTTGGGGTACACTGAGGGAGAATTTAGCACGGCCAATGCACCCTAACCAGCATGTGGTTCGGACTGTGGGAGGAAACCGGAGCACCCAGAGGAAACCCACACGGACACGGGGAGAACGTGCAGGCTCCACACAGACAGTGACCCGAGCCAGGAATCGAACCCGGGTCCCTGGAGCGGTGAGGCAGCAGTGCTAATCACTGTGCTACCATGCTCCCCCATGCAGTACCTGTTCCCCTTTGCCCAAGGGCACAGCTCCTCTTCTCCCCAGTGCAGTATCTCCTCCCACCCACCTGGTGGTGCTGCTCACTGTCCCAGTGCGGTACCTCCTCCTGTCCACCAGATGGCGAAACAACCAATCTCCCAGTTTAGTATCTCCTCCCCACCTCCCAGTGGGGCCGCTTGCTCTGGATGCAGTATCTCCTCCCTGCCTCCCAATGGTGCCATTTGCTATGGATGCAGTACCTCCTCCCTGCCTCCCAGTGGCGCCGCTTGCTCTGGATGCAGTACCTTTTGCCTACTTCCCAGTGGCACTGCTTTCTCTGCATGCAGTACCTCTCCCTGCCTCCCAGTGGCGCCACTTGCTCTGGGGGCAATACCTCTCCCTGCCTCTCAGTGGCGCTGCTTGCTCTGGCTGCAGTACCTCCTCCCTGCCCACCAGTGGCACTGCTTGCTCTGGCTGTAGTACTTCCTCCCAGCCTCCCAGTGGCGCCACTTGCTCTGGGTACAACACCTCCTCCCCGCCTCCCAGTGGCGCCACTTGCTCTGGGTACAATACCTCCTCCCCGCCACAATGTGGTGCAAACCTCCCCTCCCAAGTGCAGTAACTCCTCTGCACCACCTGTGGGCAGTATTCAGGAAGAATGTTGTGTGTCTCCCCCAGGTGCCAGAGGAGGGGGTGATTAGGGAGCGGGGGAGGAATCTTTAATCGGCAGAGTGAAGGGCCATCAGGAGGGGGCTCGGTGTTGAGAGTACAGGATCTGAGGGTTGGATGGGTCAGTCATGGGGAATAAGACTGATTTGTTATTTCCTCTTCAACGCAGCTCTGGCAGAAATACTGAGCGTGAAAGATATCAGCGGGCGGAAGGTGTTCTATGTCCATTACATAGACTGTAAGTATTGATTACTTACTATCTCACCCATCACACTATCTATTCACAACTTTATATTTATGTCAGAGATTTCCATATAAAACTGGCAGAGATATAAATAGAGTGGACAGGAGGAAGCAGCCCCCTTGATTTGGTATGATTTGAATGGCCTCTACTTTCTCAGAAGACTAAGGAAATTTGGCATGTCCGCTTCGACTCTCACCAACTTTTACAGATGCCCCACAGAAAGCATTCTTTCTGGTTGTATCACAGCTTGGTCTGGGCTCCTGCTCTGCCCAAGACCGCAAGGAACTACAAAAGGATCAAGAATGTAGCCCAATCCATCACACAAACCAGCCTCCCATCCATTGACTCTGTCTACACTTCCCGCTGCCTCGGGGAAAAGCAGCCGGCATAATTAAGGACCCCCCCCACGCACCCCGGACATTCTCTCTTCCACCTTCTTCCATCGGGGAAAAGATACAAAACTCTGAGGTCACGTACCGACCGACTCAAGAACAGCTTCTTCCCTGCTGCTGTCAGACTTTTGAATGGACCTACCTCGCATTAAGTTGATCTTTCTCTACACCCTCGCTGTGACTGTAACACTACATTCTGCACCCTCTCCTTTCCTTCTCTATGAATGGCATGCTTTGTCTGTGTAGTGCGCAAGAAACAATACCTTTCACTGTATCCTAATACATGTAACAATAATAAATCAAATCCAATCATTGGAGAAGTATTTAGGTGAGCACTTGAGATACCATAATGTACAAAGTTACAGACCACCCACTGAAAGATGGAAATACAATAAATAGATGCTTGATAGTTGACATACGTATGATGGGCTGAAGGGCCTCTTTCTGCACAGCAGGACTCGAAGTTACATTGTAAGGGAGGGGGTAAAAATCTGTCGCTGTATAACACTGGGGTACAGTACTGGTGGGGACGGGTCTGTCACTGTATAACACTGGGGTACAGTACTGGTGGGGACGGGTCTGTCGCTGTATAACACTGGGGTACAGTACTGGTGGGGACGGGTCTGTCGCTGTATAACACTGGGGTACAGTACTGGTGGGGACGGGTCTGTCACTGTATAACACTGGGGTACAGGACTGGTGGGGACGGGTCTGTCACTGTATAAAACTGGGGTACAGTACTGGTGGGGATGGGTCTGTCACTGTATAAAACTGGGGTACAGTACTGGTGGGGACGGGTCTGTCGCTGTATAACACTGGGGTACAGTACTGGTGGGGACGGGTCTGTCACTGTATAACACTGGGGTACAGTACTGGTGGGGACGGGTCTGTCGCTGTATAACACTGGGGTACAGTACTGGTGGGGACGGGCCTGTCGCTGTATAACACTGGGGTACAGTACTGGTGGGGACGGGTCTGTCGCTGTATAACACTGGGGTACAGTACTGGTGGGGACGGGTCTGTCGCTGTATAACACTGGGGTACAGTACTGGTGGGGACGGGTCTGTCACTGTATAACACTGGGGTACAGTACTGGTGGGGACAGGTCTGTCACTGTATAACACTGAGGTACAGTACTGGTGGGGACGGGTCTGTCGCTGTATAACACTGGGGTACAGTACTAGTGGGGACGGGTCTGTCACTGTATAACACTGGGGTACAGTACTGGTGGGGACGGGTCTGTCACTGTATAACACTGGGGTACAGTACTGGTGGGGACGGGTCTGTCACTGTATAACACTGGGTACAGTACTGGTGGGGACGGGTCTGTCACTGTATAACACTGGGGTACAGTACTGGTGGGGACGGGTCTGTCACTGTATAACACTGGGTACAGTACTGGTGGGGACGGGTCTGTCACTGTATAACACTGGGTACAGTACTGGTGGGGACGGGTCTGTCGCTGTATAACACTGGGGTACAGTACTGGTGGGGACGGGTCTGTCGCTGTATAACACTGGGGTACAGTACTGGTGGGGACGGGTCTGTCGCTGTATAACACTGGGGTACAGTACTGGTGGGGAATTAATTGAGATTGTAGAGTTCCAAGTTAAACTTGCCACTTGGACAGTTCCTGGTTATGATGTGCATGAATTCAGAATTGAAGGATTAAATTCTATTTCATTTTGAAGCAAGCAGTTCTCAGACTGAGGGACACAGTTGCCTCCGTAAAACCACGTTCTCAGTCAAGATGTGGCAAATTGAAACCTATTTTACCATGAATCATAGAATGATATAGTGCAGAAGAGGCCCATCGGCCCATCGTGCCTGTACTGACACAGCTGCCCTCCCACCTAATCTCACTTGCTAGCCCGTGGCCCATAACCCTGAATGTTATGATGTGCCAAGTACTCATCCAGGTACTTTGTAAAGGATGTGAGGTATCCCCCCTCCACCACCCTCCCAGACAGCACATTCCAGACCCTCACTACCCTCTGGGTAAAAAAGATTTTCCTCACAACCCCCCACTCCCTCACCTTGAACCCATGTCCCCTCGTAACTGACCCTTCAACTAAGGGGGATCAGCTGCCCTCTGTCCACCCTGTCGGTGCCCCTCATAACCTTGAACACCTCAATCGGGTCGCCCCTCAGTCTTCTCTGCTCCGGAGAAAACAACCCAACCCTAACTTAAACGCTCCATCCCAGGCAGCGTCCTGGTGAATCTCCTCTGCACCCCCCTCCAGCACATCACACCTCTACTTTCTCAGAAGACTAAGGAAATTTGGCATGTCTGCTACGACTCTCACCAACTTTTACAGATGCCCCATAGAAAGCATTCTTTCTGGTTGTATCACAGCTTGGTCTGGGCTCCTGCTCTGCAAGGACCTACGAAAGGGTTGTGAATGTAGCCCAATCCATCACACAAACCAGCCTCCCATCCATTGACTCCGTCTACACTTCCCGCTGCCTCGGGAAAAAGCAGCCGGCATAATTAAGGACCCCACACACCCCGGACATTCTCTTTTCCACCTTCTTCCATTGGGAAAAAGATACAAAAGTCTGAGGTCCCGTACCGACCGACTCAAGAACAGCTCCTTCCCTGCTGCTGTCAGACTTTTGAATGGACCCAACTCGCCTTTAAGCTGATCTTTCTCTGCACCCTCGCTATGACTGTAACACTACACTCTGCACTCTCTCCTCTCCTTCTCTATGAATGGTGTGCCAAATTTCCTTAGTCTCCTGAGAAAGTAGAGGCATTGATATGTCATGGTCTTGGTGAATGTTGAACTTGGTCAGTGGCACGTCATTGTAAGGTCAGATCTGACCTTGTAAAATCCAAACAGGCTGTCCATTTATAAACTTCACAAGTGCCGTTTGTCGGGAGTCAAATGTCGTATTGTTGGGAGCTTCCCACATCGGAATCAGAGCACTAACTCAGACAGACGCTGCCACTGCTTTCTGTGTCATATTCCAGATCTGAGGGACTTTAACTTCATTATTTGTAAACTCAACCTATTGTTTTCGTTCAAGTCCCGTGAATTCGGAATGTTTTTATGTTCCTTCCCAAAATGTGATGTGTCATCGTATAATCCCTGCACTGCAGAAGGAGGTTTATCATCAGGTCAGCACCGACACTCTGAAAGAGCATTTTCCCCAGGCCCGTAACCCGAGCATTTAACATGGCCAATCCACCTAAACTGCACATCTTTGGACCCTAAATGACAATTTAGCATGGCCAATCCACCTAAACTGCACATCTTTGGACCCTAAATGACAATTTAGCATGGCCAATCCACCTAACTCGCACATCTTTGGACCCTAAGGGGCAATTTAGCATAGCCAATCCACCTAACCTGCACATCTTTGGACCCTAAGGGGCAATTTAGCATGGCCAATCCACCTAACCTGCACATCTTTGGACCCTAAGGGACAATTTAGCATGGCCAATCCACCTAACCTGCACATCTTTGGACCCTAAGGGACAATTTAGCATGGCCAATCCACCTAACCTGCACATCTTTGGACCCTAAGGGACAATTTAGCATGGCCAATCCACCTAACCTGCATATCTTTGGACACTAAGGAGCAATTTAGCATGGCCAATCCACCTAACCTGCACATCTTTGGACACTAAGGAGCAATTTAGCATGGCCAATCCACCTAACCTGCACATCTTTGGACACTAAGGGGCAATTTAGCATGGCCAATCCACCTAACCTGTACATCTTTGGACACTAAGGAGCAATTTAGCATGGCCAATCCACCTAACCTGCACATCTTTGGACCCTAAGGGACAATTTAGCATGGCCAATCCACCTAACCTGCACATCTTTGGACACTAAGGAGCAATTTAGCATGGCCAATCCACCTAACCTGCACATCTTTGGACTTGGGAGGAAACCAGAGCACCTGGAGGAAACCCACGCAGACACGGGGAGAACGTGCAGACTCTGCACAGTCACCCGAGGTGCAGAAAATACAGTCACATTCACTCAGAGTGCAGAAAAGATTTACTAGGATGCTACCAGGACCTGATGGATTGAGTTACAAGGAAAGGCTGGATAGACTGGGACTTTTTTCTCTGGAGTGTAGGAGGCTGAGGGGTGACCTTATAGAGGTCTATAAAATAATGAGGGGCACAGATCAGCTAGATAGTCAATATCTTTTCCCAAAGGTAGGGGAGTCTAAAACTAGAGGGCATAGGTTTAAGGTGAGAAGGGAGAGATACAAAAGGGTCCAGAGGGGCAATTTTTTCACACAGAGGGTGGTGAGTGTCTGGAACGAGCTGCCAGAGGCAGTAGTAGAGGCGGGTACAATTTTGTCTTTTAAAAAGCATTTAGACAGTTCCATGGGTAAGATGGGTACAGAGGGATATGGGCCAAATGCAGGCAATTGGGATTAGTGGAGGGTTTTAAAAAAAAGGGCGGCATGGAGAAGTTGGGCTGAAGGGCCTGTTTCCATGCTGTAAATCTCTATGACTCTAACCACTCACTGTGTGATGGATTTCATTGTCACGTCACGATCGGCCGTTTTGGAAATCGGCTGTTTTCTTTTTGCCAATCCACACCAGCTGATTTGTGTCTGACGGGGAGTGTGGGGGTGGGGACTGGGGAGAGGACTGTGGGTTGAAAATCTCCTCCCTATCCGCCTACCCCATGTTTTCAGTGAGTACACTCAATCTCATATATCCACAATCATCGTCAGCACCAGTGCCCCACAAGGCTATGTTCTCAGCCCCCTACTATACTCCTTATACACCTGTAACTGTGCAGCCAAATTCCCCTCCAACTCGATTTTCAAGTTTGCTGACGACACCACCGTAGTGGGTCGGATCTCAAACAATGACGTGACAGAGTACAGGAAAGAGATAGAGAATCTGGTGAACTGGTGCAGCAACAATAATCTCTCCCTCAGTGTCAACAAAACAAAGGAGATAGCCATCGACTTTGGGAAGTGAGGAGCAGAACATGCCCCTGTCTATATTTTAAAACTCAGAAGGCATGCTGTGTTAGCCAGCTGCATTGTTGAAAGTACAATACCAGCAAAAGCAGGCTTTTCAGAGCCCAAAGTTTTTCAGAAGCAATGTCTGTGTCGCTGGTGTCTTGAAGTTAGAGACAGCATGTGCCAAACAACATCAACAACAAAGACAATGACTCACACATATTGTTGTCTCTCTCTCTCTCTCTCTCCCTCTGTGTCCCTCTCTCTCGCGCTCTTTCTGTTCACTTTCTGTAATGATTTAATTTTAGTTCTGTTCAGTAAAAGAAATTCATAGAAATCCTGCAGTGCAGAAGAAGTCCATTCAGCCCATCAAGTCTGCACCAACCACAGTCCCACCAGGACACATCCCCATAACCCCATTATTTCTAGCTAATCCCACCTAGAACATATCCCCATGTAACTCCAGCTAAAACCCCCGACACTAAGGGGCAATTTAGCACGGCCAATCCACCTAACCTGCACATTTTTGGACTGTGGGAGGAAACCGGGGCACCTGGAGGAAACCCACGCAGACATGGGGAGAACGTGCAGACTCCACACAGACAGTGACCCAAGGCCGGGAATCGAACCTGGGTCACTGGCGCTGTGAGGCAGCAGTGCTAACCCACTGTGCCACCCCGTTCAAATTCCTACCACTGTGTTCAATTAATTTAAACTCGGTACCAGTGCTGCCTTCCTCTATTCTAAGGAATGAACGGACCCTGCGCTGGCATTCGGGAGATCAGGGGAGATGCCCAGGTCACGAGGGAGCGTGGTCACTGGTTTGCAATGTGGGAAAGGCGGCTGTCAATTGGCAGTCAGCAAGATCCCACTAGCAGCAGTGAGACAGATGAGCCACGTGTGCTGTACCTGGGGTCACAGGAAGGTGGTTCCACTCCCCCCCTCCCCCAACTCAGCACGCTGCCTCAGCTGTTTGGGACTGAGGTGAGGGGGGGAATGTCTTCACTAAGAGGGAGGTAAACTCTGGAACTCCCTGCCCCAGATGCCCACGGAGGCTCAGTCACTGAGTACGTTCAAGATCGGGATCAATAATAACTTTGGACACCGAGGGAATGGAGGGATAGTGAGAGACAGTGGCTAGCAGAGTAGACCTGAGGGGCTGAATGGCCTTTCCCCACTCCTATATCTTATGTTCCTGATGTCTCTGGGGTAAAAGAGTGTGAGCAGCGAGGTGTAAATGTACCGAGGAGGGGCAGGGGGTGGGGATGTCACTGCTCTGACTGATTGCCAGTGAGTGGTACAAACCCTCCTGTGCCTCTCTGCAGTTAACAAGCGCCTGGACGAGTGGGTGACACCCGAGAGGTTGGACTTGAAGAAAATCCAGTTCCCGAAGAAGGAGGCCAAGACCCCAACCAAGAATGGACTCCCAGGCTCCAGACCGAGCTCCCCGGAGAGAGAACTGGTAAAGAGCCTGCTCGCTGTTTCACTGGGAAGGGAGGGGGGGAACGGGGAATCGGGGGGGGGGGAACGGGGAATCGGGGGAGGGGGAACGGGGAATCGGGGGAGGGGGAACGGGGAATCGGGGGAGGGGGAGGGGAGTCGGGAGGGGAGGGGGTACGGGGAATCGGGGGAGGGGGAACGGGGAATCGGGGGAGGGGGAGGGGAGTCGGGAGGGGAGGGGGTACGGGGAATTGGGGGAGGGGGAGGGGGAGGGGGAACGGGGAATTGGGGGAGGGGGAACGGGGAATCGGGGGAGGGGGAGGGGAAGGGGAGTCGGGAGGGGAGGGGGTACGGGGAATCGGGGGAGGGGGAGGGGAGTCGGGAGGGGAGGGGAGGGGGTACGGGGAATCGGGGGAGAGAGAGAGGGATATGGGGAAGGGGGGAGAGAGGGGAATGGGGGGGAGAGAGGGGAATGGGGGGAGAGAGGGGGATATGTGGAATGGGGGAAAGGGGGGATATGGGAAGGGGAAGAGAGAGAGGAAGGGATACGGGGAAGGGGGAGAAAGAGGGGGGATATGAGGAAGGGGGAGAGAGAGGGGGGGATATGGGGAAGGGGGAGAGAGAGGGGGGATATGGGGAAGGGGGAGAGAGAGGGGGGTTATGGGGAAGGGGGAGAGAGAGGGGGGATATGGGGAAGGGGGAGAGAGCGGGGGGGATATGGGGAAGGGGGAGAGAGCGGGGGGGATATGGGGAAGGGGGAGAGAGAGGGGGGGATATGGGGAAGGGGGAGAGAGGGAGGTATGGGGGGGGTTTATGGGGGAGAGGGACTATGGGGAGAGGGGCATTAGGGAGTATAGAGAGAGAGGTTTTATGGGGAATGGAGGGAGAAGGGGGAATGGGGGGTGTAGGGAGGGGGGGTTAAGGGAAATGGAGGATAGGGAGAGGGGGGTTACAGGGAATGGGGGGTATAGGGAGAGGAGGGTTAAGGGAAATGGGGGATAGGGAGTGAGAGGGGTGGATATGGGGATTGAGGAGGGAGATATGGGGAAGGGAAGAGTGGGGTTACGGTGAGTGGGGGTGAAAGGTGTGTGTGTGTGTGTGTGTTGGGGGGTGGGTTGGTGAAAGGAGGCTTCTGTCGCGGTGTTACAAGGTAAGAAATGTGTCTGGGGAGTGTGGGGAGGGAATAGGAGAGCCTTGCATTTATATAGCACCTTTCACAACCTC